>NC_056748.1:772510579-772575542 GCF_019279795.1 Protopterus annectens
TTGTATCGTACCTCGACTTGTGATCAAGTAGCTATAGACACTAAAGGAGCCAGTGGTCTACAAAAGCTCACACATCTGGAGAATTAATCTCAGCTTTGTCTGCTGATGTAATGAAAAACAGAGAGACCCTAGTGTATAGCAAACAGCAAGACAAATAGAGATGTGTGAATCCACCAAGCAGTTCAGTAATACACTGTAACTGGTATTTGTGCAGTAGTGTGTATGTGTTCATGGGATTGACACAGGAAAGACCTTATCAGGCTGCTGTGGAAACTGATATAAATCGGTGGGTGGGGGGGGACCATCCCACTCTTTTGTATGCCTGGATGATCAGGTCTCCTCTTATCAGCTATCATCCCCAACACCAGTTATCAGAGTAGAAGCACAACAAAGCTAATTGTGACTTGTAGAATTACCCCAATGAAGTGATGTGGAGGAATGAGTAGGATACAAATCAAATGGAGGAGGTAGAGAATTGACAGTCATAATGGGGAACACCACTAAGAGGGAAAAAATTTTTTTGTTGAAACCTAGAGACTTCACATTCACTCGTCTACCTTGATCAAACTCAGTCATTTAGTTGTAAATATGAAGTAGACTTGTTAAACAATTTTTCATTTCAAGGACACTGTTACTCGTTTCTCTGTTCTCATGTCTTCACTAACCTCAATCTTCCTTAAGCTCAGGCCAATATGATAGCTTAGAGGTTTAATGTCGCCTTCCTGGCCTTCCCTCAAACACCAGTGCCATTGTAACTGCCTCTAGTGTTCAGATACTTTCACCTTTCTTTGGAAATTAAGGTTGTAATTCATCACAGTCATGGTTAAAAGTTCTTTTAAAAAAAACTCTTTGATACAACCAAACTGGGCCCAGATAATTATGGTTCCTCAAATTCCCAGTTTTAATTTAAAACTTTCTCTTCTATAAATCAACCATTGGTCCAACTTCCCTTCCCTCTTAGCCTAACTTAAAAGCACACACACACATATCTATATAAATGGATTTCAGTAGATCGAACACATAACCGAAATTTAAAATGCCGACACAATAACATTGAAAGGTTGCAAGACCGAGAGTGCAGAAAATCGAACCAGGAATATATTCTAAACTGAGATCGCGGTACAGGCATGATTGGGAGATCAGCCCTTTTCCTCAATGTAACTAATTACTAATTTCTTCCTGCATCCCCAACACCGCTTGCAAATTAAATATACCAACTCAAAGATTGCACTGCAATGAGGAAAAGGTAGATTTCCCGATCTTGTCTGTACCGTACACATAGCTGTGACGGATTATTTTGCTCCTGCACCTTCTTGTAAAATATCTTTTTTTAAAGCATATTGCCTTTCATTAACTGCCCTTTTACTATACTGATTTAGTTTTCTTGGGGTGCATTCTCGAACAGTCTAGATAAGAATTATTCTGAATTTCTTTTTTATAGACTTTAGTAACAATCCTCCCATTTTCTTTGGGCACCGTCACATGAAGAAAATTAATACTAGTGTCACTGCATTCTACAGTGTACTCTAAAAAAGGAACTGACACATATGGAAGTTTCGTGCTTCAACACTTCCCCTCCAAACCAAAAAAGTACAGTTGTGTACACTTACCATAAATGTAGATGTTTGAGTGTATTCACTGTTGCAGTCATTACATTTGGGTTATCCTGCTGGCAGGTTGCCCTCAGTCGGCCTGAATTCCAAAGTCTTGGGTCCTGCGTCAGTTGCTGTCTCCTCTTCCCTGACGTTAGGTCGTCAGGGGTATAAAAGATGCAGCAGACGCCATTTTATTCAGTTTGTCTTGCCCCAGATGTCAGGTGCCCCCAAAAAGGTAGGCAAAAATTATGTAAATAAAACATACATGGACCAAAATAAGCTTTACCTTCGTCTATAAGCAAATACACCACCTAGGTTGCATAGATTAGAGAAGTAAAGATAAGGTCCAGCAAAAATAAGGGGGATGGCGGGTGGGTAACCTGGACTGGAACAGTGAAAACACTCGAACATCTACATTTATGATAAGTGTACACAACTGTACTATGTTCTTCGCGTTTCACTGTTGCAGTCATTACATTTGGGTTGAGTCCCAAAGTTATGGTTGGTTGGCTGGAGCTAGACAGAATTTGTAGAGACTATGAGGCCTTGCAGAACTGCAGTGGCAAAGCCTGCCCTGGATTTAGAGTAAAGAGGCAGATTGTAATGTTTTGTAAAGGTATGCACTGAACTCCAAGTAGCAGCCTCTAAAATGTCTTTAGTTGGTACTCCCCTGAGAAAGGCTGCAGAAGTGGCTGCAGCTCTGGTTGCATGTGGCCCAGTGCCCTTAGGCATTGGTTTGCCATGCTGTGAGTAGCAGAAACGAATGCAGTGACCTATCCACTTTGAAATAGTCTGCTTGGAGATAGCCTTTCCTTGTGATGCTGTGGCATATGCCACTAGTAATTGCTCTGTCTTTCTGAAAACTTTTGTCCAAGTAAAATCGAAGTTGTCTGTGTACGTCCAAAGAATGCAGAATTTTCTCCCCCTTGTTCTGTGGATTTGGATAAAAATGAATTGTTTGGTTAAGGGCTAAACTGGATACCACCTTAGGCATAAATGTAGGGTTTGTTCTCAGAGAGACCCTGTCTGGATAGAAAATGATAAAGGGTTCTACAGCCATGACAGCCTGTAGCTCTGAAACTCATCTTGCAGAAGTTATTGCTAAGAGTAGAGCTGTTTTCCAAGTTAAGAACTTTATATCCGCAGTAGCAGCTGGTTCAAAAGGGGGTAAGGTGAGTTTTTCCAAGACATAATTGAGGTCCCATGAGGTATTGGCGTTCTCCTTGGAGGCCTTAAGTTTTTGGCTCCTCTGAGGTACTGCTTTAATAAAGGATGAGAAAACAGTGGTGGCTCTGTATTGTAATGAGCCGAAATGGCAGAGGCATGGATTTTAAATGATGAAAAAGATAGGCCTTTGTCCAGCATCTCAGTTAAGTATTGCAAAATCTGAGGAATATTTGGGACAGCTGTATCACTTCCTTGAGCTTGGTACCAAATGCAAAATCTCTTCCATTTCCCAGCATAGGATTTTCTAGTACTAGGCCTTCTGGCTTCTAAAATGACATCCATCATAGCTTTGCTGAGAGGTGTGGTTTGTATGGCTACATTATCCACCATGCTGCCAGGTTTAGGGTCCTGAGTTGGCTGTGCAGAATCTGATTGTTTTGCTGGGACAGTAGATGAGGTATTGGAGGTAAGGTTCAGGCTGGGCATTGGGACAAGTTCCTTAAGATTGGGTACCAGTACTGGTGTGGCTAGTCTGGGGCAATCAGAAGCTGTTGTAAGGACAACATCTTGAATTTTGGTATATCCAGGAAAGTGTTTAGAATAGATAGGTCCAGTATTGGTCACCATGCTTTGTCCTTTCTGGGTACCAAGAACAGTCTTGAGTAAAATCCTTGTCCCTGCTCTTTCTGTGGCACTTGCTGAACAGCCCTCATGTCCATGACAGCTGCGACTTGTTTTTGAGCCTCTACCCATTGATTTTTTGGCAGGTCTGACCAACAGTTTGTCCTTGGCAGGGTATGGAAATGAAACTTGTAGCCTTGTGACACTGTCTAGAACCCATTTGTCCTGGGTTATAATGTGCCAATTCTGAGAAAAAAGTGCTAGTTTTCCCCCTAAGGGTGCTGCCAGAAGTTAAGTGCTTGGTGCAGGCAGGGGGAAGTCATTGGGACCATTTCCTGTATGATTGTGCTTTGTCTTCTCCACCTTTTGAGGTAGAAGCACTCCACTGTTTAGGCCTGTAGGATCCTTGCGGCTGTGATCTGCCCCTTTGAGGTCTGTCTGAGACTGGAAAGGACCAATTCTTTGTAGGCCAGTGTCTGCTAAATCTAGGTGGCTGTACCTGTAAAAAATCCTTGACCATTTGCATAGATTTAGCTTTGTCCACCATTTTCTTTAACACCTCTTCTGCCATTCCCTCCAGTAGAGCTCTTTTGTGGGTGTACCTTTAACTCCTAGTGGGCATTGGCTTCAGCATTTAAAAAATAACGTTTTCACCTTATATTTTTAACAAATGCCCACTGATAGAGAAGATATATCAATACAATTGTGTTTGCCATCATGTATGCTTCAAGATAAAATTTTCTGATATCTTGTATGTAACATGGTTTTGGAATTATTAATGCAAATATGAACAGGCAATATTTGACGCCTAGAAGCACAGTAGGAGGTAACTGCAGAAACGCCTGGATACGTCACTCAGCTGTAATGAGTTAACACCAAACAAGGTATCATGTTGTAAACAAGCATTTAATAATTTTGTTTAACATGGTCAGGCAGTTTGTTCCTTTAACCAAGCATGCCTCCCAATGACAGAACCTGTAACAGCGGCCCTGCAGGAGACCTCCAGAGAATCAAACCCACATTGCAAAGTATGCTTTCCAACTTGTTCAGCTGCATGCAATAAATCCTGCATTTCTTTGTTTTCTGCACAATCAGAATTTGCCATCAATTTCTGTTTAAGCAGTGTCTTGATATATTGCTGATATTTGAGCATATGAAACTGGCAATTTAAGGCCCTTACAGCCAAAGTAGCAGATGTGTAAATCTTTTTTCCCCCATCTATCCAGAGCCCTAGAATCCCTGCCAGAGGGGGTAGGGTTTTTTGCAGTAGAAGCCTTGACCCCCTTTGGGACACTGAGAAATAGTTTCTGGGTCTGCAGTAGGGTTTTTGAAAAGGAATTTATGAGAGTCAGGGACCCTGTAGTATCTGTCCGGCTTAACAGGAGCTGGAGGTAAAGAGTCAGGGGTCAGACTAGACTCCAAGAACACATCATCTACAATGTCCAACACAGATGGAATAGCTAGAGGCCTGTGTTGAGGTAGCAAAAGGAAGTCTCAGAGCCTTTTCTTAGATTCTGAAAAATCTTGGTTCTCCCCTCATGGTATGTAAGGTTCCCCAAAAGAGTAGTCATCAGGAGGAGATGCTGAAGGAATTGATTCTTCAGCATCAGAATCCTCATAGGAGGGAAGAGAATATTCCAAATCAGAAGAGGAATCAGAAGAAATGGAAACCTGATCTGAAGCTTCATAGTCTGTCGCTTGCCTAGGTCTCTTATCAGAATGGGGATGGGAACCCCTGATCAAGGTAATTAAGTCTTTGGACATTTTGAGCATCATGTTTTTTGGGCATGGAGGCCTGTCCCTGTGGCTGTTGAACTTGCTTCTTTGCTTTAAAGGTGTTTTGGTCTTTGAAGTCGATTTTATATATAATTGTTTAGGTCTGAATACACCCTCAGAAGCAGATGCCTGCTCAGCGGCTCCGGACCCATCTGAGGGAATAATCTCAGAGGCTCCAATACCTTGAGTTTCCAGCGGCCTGTCCGACTCCATGTTGGAGTCGGTAGCGGCCTACGACTCTAAAGTAGCGGGCGTCAGGGGCTGCGTAAGCGCCTCACTGAGAGCCGGCGAACCGGCGACTTGCTTAGGAGAAGCTTCGTCGGTTTTGAATCTTGGTTGCCTGTCTTTTTCTTTGCGTTTTTTTGTGAACTCCGGTAGTCGGATGGCTATCCAACAACATTGTATAATTAAATCTTCACCCAAAATAGCTTAATGCAAAATCGTTCTGACGCTTTATAGTGCATTGGTTAAATCTAGCACAAAACAGACAACTAGCAACGTCGTGGTCAGGGCCTAGGCAAGGAATACAGTAAGAATGAAAGTCCTTATGAGGTATTTGCTTCCCACAAGAAATACAATTATTAACTTTTTCTGACATCAGTCTGGAGCAAGAAAAAAAAGTTTCCCCAATGGGGTACTTGGCTTTTAATGAAGACTTCGGATCTAAAACTCAAACACGAAAATCTCAGGAGTCGGCTGACCGGCATTTGCGAACTGCTTCTGCTTTGGGCACCGCGCAGCAAGAAAGACTGAAGAAAATGGCGTCAGCTGCATCTTTTATACCCCTGACGACCTGACGTCAGGGAAGAGGTGACAACAACTGACGCAGGACCCAAGACTTTGGAATTCAGGCTGACTGAGGGCAACCTGCCAGCAGGATAACCAAAATGTAATGATGCAACAGTGAAACACGAAGAACATCATGTTATCAATACAGCATTTATGGACGAGAATGTTCTGGATGTAACCACTATCAAATATGTTGCCTTTCTCCCAGCCATGCATAACAATATTTGCATAAGTTGGTGGCATGGCTGCACCCATGGACACCCCATTGATCTGACGAGTACATTTTATTATTCATTTTTTTTACCAGAAGGTGCTAGTCTAAGCAACAGATTCATAAAGAGAATATCCAGTGGAAATGGTAGAGGAGAAATTTTTGGAAGTAAACAACTAGAGGAAAACATGGAAGTAATGAGAAATTAAGTGCAAAAGTGGATTATAACTTGTCAATTCAAGTAGCAAACAGTTTTGATGCATGGGAAATTAAGAACATGGAACTGGAAATTATAAACAGCAATTCAGAACCAACTAAAGCTGTAGGTGGAACGCCCACTTTTATACAGAAAATGGAAACATTTTAAAAATTACTTCCAGGGAAATCTGTATCTGAAATAAATGTGAGAAGAGTATGAGAAGAGGTATGTTCAAATGCCAGAATTATAACTTTTGCAATTATTTGTATACTGATGTTGAAAAAATAACTATCAATAATACTACTGTCAAAATTAGAAATAAGTATACTTGCAAATCCAAGTTTGTCATGTATTTAGCTATGCGTATGCCCTGCATGTCATTTTACACAGAACGAATAACGAGAGGTATACAAGAGAATCTATAAACATAAACATGCTAGCCAAGCTGGGAATAACAAAAATGCTTTAAGCAAGCACT
Source organism: Protopterus annectens (assembly GCF_019279795.1). NCBI lineage: Eukaryota > Metazoa > Chordata > Ceratodontiformes > Protopteridae > Protopterus > Protopterus annectens. The sequence continues at coordinate 772,517,416 of NC_056748.1, forward strand.
ACAATTCAAAAAATGTGAAGTGTACTTCAAATTTACTGTGTTATACCACGTTGCTAGATACGACAGTAAGTTTGATGCTGAAGAAGAACTAGTATCAACTGCAAGTGAGGCTGAATGCTTGTTATCCACCTGGGTTAAATAACAGAGAAGATTTTACAGCCTATCTGAAAAACAAAGGGTTAACACATTGAGAAAGCAGTTGAGTCCTGATTAATTGTTATATAAAGAGTTTGTAGTGTTCACTGTTCAGTCTGAAAAAGTCTCAGAGACGAAAGCACTTACTGGATACTTTGGTATTTTATGGGTTTTAAAACCATTTTATTAGAAGTTTTCTTGGTTTGCCTACCAGCTGTTTTATTATCTTATCACCACCACCCTCATAACATACTGAATTCCCTCTCAGGAGTATATGTGCTGCCAAATGGTATCATCAAAATGCCCTATTACAATTGGCACTCTCTACCCTTGCCTTAAGTTCAATAATTTAAGCATACCTCTCTTCCATTTATGCCAGACACAGTACAGTTTTGTACCTACCATAAATGTAGATGTCAGATAGGTATGCATCTGCAGTCATCACATATGGGTTGTCCTGCCTCAAGCAGCCCTTCGGTCGGCCGGATTCCAAAGTCTGGGTCCGGCGTCGGCTGATGTCACCCTTTCCCCAACATCAGAGCGCCTGGGGTATAAAAGAGTCAGCCGACGCCATCTTCCTCAGTTTTTCTTGCCCCAGATGCCAGGTGCCCTCTAAGGAAGGCTAAATTTGGATAAATGCAAAATATTCCAAACATGCACAGTAATAAAAAACAAATACACCATAATAGATAACCCCAGCTAGCTATAAGAGGGAGTACTACCCAAGAAATACCACAGAGGGGAAGGAGGGAGGGAAAACCTGACTGCAGATGCATACCTATCGGACATCTACATTTATGGTAGGTACAAAACTGTACTATGTCCTTCAAGGATGCATCTGCAGTCATCACATATGGGTAGAATACCATAGCCAATCTGGGGGTGGAGGATCTATGTATAGGATGGTGTAGCTAAAATGCCCTGTAGGACTGCCGTAGCAAAGCCTGCTCTGGATCTGGAATATAAAGGTAAATTGTAATGCTTGGAAAATGTATGCACGGAGCTCCATGTAGCAGCTTCTAAAATGTCCTTGGTAGCTACCCTTCTTAAGAAGGCTGTGGAGGTGGCTGTGGCGCTCGTGGAATGAGGTCTAATGTTAGCTGGCACAGTTTTTCCATGAAAGGAGTAACAAAAACGAATGCAATTCCCTATCCATTTTGAGATTGTCTGTTTGGAAATTGCTTTTCCTTGTGCACTAGCAGCATATGCTACCAACAGCTGGTCAGTTTTTCTGTAACTTTTAGTTTTGTCCAAGTAGTAGCGCAACTGTCTGTGTATGTCCAGGGTGTGCAGAAGTTTCTCCCCTTTGTTTTGTGGATTCGGAAAGAAGGTAGGCAAATGAATAGCTTGGTTTAATGAAACCCTGGATACCACCTTTGGCATAAATGTAGGATTGGTTCTCAATGAGACTCTGTCCTGATGAAAAATAGTAAATGGCTGTACTGCCATGAGGGCCTGTAACTCAGATACTCTTCTTGCTGAGGTTATGGCCAGAAGGAAGGCAGTCTTCCAAGACAAGAACTGTAGCTCTGCAGATGCTGCTGGTTCAAAGGGAGGCAGTGTTAGTTTTTCCAACACGAAGTTAAGGTCCCAAGTAGGCAGTGATGGTGTCCTTGGAGGCTTGATGTTTTTAATCCCTCTTAGAAACTGCCTTAGGAGATGATGTGAGAAGACAGGTGGATCAGTATTGTACTCTGCTGAAATTGCTGAAGCATGAATTTTAATGGAAGAGTACGACAGACCATTGTGGAACATTTCTGCCAACTATTCCAGGATACGTGCCATGTTCATCACTGTCACATCTAGGCCCTTTGTGGTGTTCCAAATGAGAAATCTTTTCCATTTTGCTGAATATGCCTTTCTTGTGGAATGCCGGCGAGCTTCCATGATAATATCCTTCACTCTCTGGGATAGCCTATCCTGAGTAGGAATCAAGGTATTTTCCAGGCTGTTAGTTGCAAGGTTTTCAGGTTGGAATGCATAGTTTTGTAATTGTGCTGTGTCAGGAGCAGTGGCCATTGAGGAAGAGGCCATGGTTTCGTGCGTGACATGCTCTTTAACAGTGGGTACCAGTGCTGTCTTGGCCAGTCCGGAGCTATCAGAATCACTTTTGGCTGCTCTGTCCTGATCTTCAGTAAGACCTTGGTCATTAATGGGAGAGGTGGAAATGCATACACTGTTAGAGTTCTCCAGCTGAAAGAGAGGGCGTCCACTTTCCATGCTTGTGGGTGGTATGTCCTTGAGCAAAATTTCTTCAGCTGATGATTGTGGGGGAAGGCAAAAAGATCTATGTCCGGCCTGCCCCATGATGGTGTTATCTGTAGAAAGATGTCTGGGTGCAGCATCCATTCGTGCACATCCATGATATTTCTGCTTAAGCTGTCTGCCAGTATATTGTCTTTCACTGGCACAAATTGAGATTGCAGCTCTATGTTGAGTTTCAAGGAAAGTTCCCATAGATTCATCGCCAGTCTGCAAAGAGGATATGAATGGGTGCCTCCTTGCTTGTTTATGTACCACATAACTGTGGTGTTGTCTGTCCTTATTAGTAGGTGGCCTTGATGCAGAAAAGGTTTGAAGGCTTCGACTGCATGTATCACTGCCAGAAGTTCCTTGTGGTTTATGTGTATGCGTAGCTCGTTTTGTGACCATAGACCTTGAATGCATCTGCCCTCCATGTGCGCTCCCCATCCGTGGTCTGAAGCATCCATTGTAATGGTTTGGCTGGCTAATGGTTTGCTGAAGGGCAGACCCCTGTTTGACTGGCTTGATTGAGCCCACCACAAAAATTCCCTTTGAAGGCATGGGATGAGTGGTATCAAAGTTTCCAAGCTGTAACTGTGCTGAGACCATAAACTCCTTAGGTACCATTGTAGTTTCCTCATATGCAGCCTTGCTTGTGGAATCAGAAGGATGCAAGAAGCCATGTAACCCAGGGCCTGCAGGATTTTCCTTGCAGTCAGCTGAGTTTTTCTGGTTAGACTTTTGAAGTAATCTGGTAGTTGACTTTGTTTTTCTTCTGTGAGGAAAGCCATTTTGGTGGTTGTATCTGGATTCGCACCCAGAAAGGTTATTCTTTGGGATGGAACAAGTCTTGATTTGTGAATGTTGACTGTATATCCCAGGGCCTGAAGTAGGTGAATGGCGTAATTCAAATGTTTTACCAAAGTTTGTTGGCTGTCCGCTTGTATAAGGCAGTCGTCCAGATATGGGTATATTTGAATCCCCTGAAGTCTGCAGTGTGCAATTACTGATGCCAGGCATTTTGTGAATACTCTGGGTGCAGTAGGTAAGCCAAAGGGCAATGCTGAGAATTGATAATGCTCTGAACCTGCAAGAAATATGAGGTGTCTTCTGCAACTTTGTCTGATAGGGACATGCAGGTATGCCTCCTTGAGGTCTAGAGTTACCAGCCAAGACCCCTTGCCCAGCATGGGAAGGAGCTGCTGTAGAGTCAGCATTTTGAACTTTGGTACAATGAGATAAGTATTCAGTGCGGACAAGTCGAGAATAGGCCTCCATTGTTTTTCTTTTCTTGGCACAAGGAAAAGTCTGGAATAAAATCCTTGGCCTTGTTCTGAGAGAGGAACCTTTTCTATAGCTTTCATTTGCATTAAGCTGGAGATTTGTTTCAAAGCCTCTGTCCTTTGATTTGGTGGTAGGTCTGGCATGCCTTTTCTTTTTGGTAATGTGTGAAAATGGAACCTGTATCCTTTTGTCTATTATTTGTAGTGTCCATTTGTCCCTTGTAATACTGTGCCAATTTTCTGAGAATAAAGAAAGCTTTCCGCCCAAGGGTGCTTCCAATTGAGCCCTGGTTGGCGGTGTCAAAGTAAAGTCATTGAGCCTGTCCTTGTGCAGCAATTGTAGGTCCTGCATTACCTCTCTGGTTGGGAGGCTGCCATTGACGCCCTCTGTAGGAGCCTCTAGCTTGCCCTCTACCACTGGCACGCCTGTTCTTGCCTCTCTGAAACCTCTCTGTGTCTGGAAAGGACCAATTTTTGGAAGGCCAATTCCTGCTGAATCTTGGTGGTTGGACTTGGAGAAAATCTTTGACAGTTTGTACAGATTTTGCCTTTTCTTCAACTTTCTTTAGGACCTCCTGAGCCGTGGAGCCAAATAACTTTTGCTTTTCCAGTGGAGCATCCAGAAGCTTTGCTTTGACATGGTCTGGCAGAGACTGTTCCTTCAGCCAAGCATGCCTACGTATGACTGCGCCAGTCATAGATGACCTACATGAAGCTTCCAATGCATCATAACCACATTGCAAGAAATGGTTGCTAACCTGTTGGGAGTTATGTACCAGATCCTGAAGTGATTTGCGATCTAGGGGTTCAGGTGAAGACAGTTTTTTATGCAATTCATCTAACAAATACTCTTGGGTGCTGTATCATATGAAATTGACAATTCAATGCCCTCATAGAAAGAGTAGCAGAAGTATACACTTTTTTACCCCATCTCTCTAAAGCTCTAGACTCCCTTTCAGAGGGGAGAGGATTTTTAGTAGTGGCAGCTGCAACCCCTTTAGGGCCCTGGGAAATAGTTTCTGGATCAGCAGAGTGGGCCTTGTAAAGGTGAAGATGTGAGTCCGGGACCCTGTAGTATCTATCGGGTTTGACAGGAGCCGGAGGAAGAGTATCAGGGGTTGTGCTAGACTCAGAGTACACATCATCAATGACATTTAAAACAGGAGGAATAGCCAAAGGTCTATGCTGAGGCAAATGCAAGAAGGTCCTTAATCTCTTCCTGGAATCAGAGAATTCCTGGATCTGACACTGGAAATGCTCTCTCATAGTGTGGAGTGTCTCCCCAAAGGAAAACTCTTCAGAAGGGAAGGCCGAAGGAATAGATTCCTCTGCATCAGAATCCTCGTAGGCCGAAAAACCCTCCTCCTGGTGGTCCGAGAGAGTAGAACCATCTGAGGCCTCATCTGAGGAGTGGGGATCAGAGGGCTCAACCCTGGGCCTTTTGTCTGGAGGAGGTTGAGAGCCCCTGTCCGGATGAGGTTGAGAGCCCCTAATTAAGGAGATAAGGTCCTCTGCTAAGCTTAGAATATGTGAACCTGTAGTGGGTCCCTGAGGGATAACCTTGGGAGGCAAAGCTTTGGATAGTTTAGCAGCTTTAGCCCTAGAGAATGCCTTAATGGACATGGATGCAGGAGGCCTGGCTGCACCACGTGCTGGTGTAGTTTTGTCTAAAGGTATGGTGTCAGAAGGTTCCAGGACACCAGTTTCTGTAGGAAATTAAGTAACCCATTCAGCCGGGGCCACCGGGACCGAGGTAGTCGGCTGAGCGGTTTCGGTGGTAGGAAGTACCAAGGACTCGATTTCAGCCGAGACCGAGACACTCGCGGTAGGTCTGGCCGTGGTTTCAGCCGAAACCGCGGCCCGTGTGTGTCGGTCCTTGTCCTTCCGTTTCTTAATCAAATGTGAAGTCGGAGTCTCCGACGGCATATTGTACAAAAAACTAGCCCCAAAAAATTCCTCTGCAAACTCCGCCCGACGTCTAAGAGTGTGTCGGTTGAAGGAAGCACAGGCTGAACAGGCCGAGACGTCATGGTCTGGGCCTAGGCAGGGGAGGCAGTAAGAGTGGAAATCCTTATGAGGTATTTGTTTCCCACAAGTTAAACAATTATTAACTTTATCTGACATCGGCTGAGGCAAGAAAGAGTCCCCAACGGGGTACTTAGCTTTATGAAGTCTTCGGTAGCTGAATTACAGGAGCTGGCCGACCGGCACTTGTGAACTGCTTCTGCTTCGGGCACCACACGGCAAGAAAGACTGAGGAAGATGGCGTCGGCTGACTCTTTTATACCCCAGGCACTCTGACGTCGGGGAAAGGGCGACATTAGCCGACGCCGGACCCAGACTTTGGAATCCGGCCGACCGAAGGGCTGCCTGAGGCAGGACAACCCATATGTGATGACTGCAGATGCATCCTTGAAGGACATCAGCAATTACATTATGCCCACTTCACTGTTTCCCTCCCCACTTCTCTTTTAAACAATGCCATATTGTGGCTATCCTGCTTATAAAATGTCATCCCTGGACACAAACAGTACTTACCACTTCCTCTCACCTGACTTAGGTGGACTGCCTAATATTCAGTTGTAATCTAATCTATCGTCTCTACTAGCGCTTTCATCCCCAACATCCTCTCTAGCCTGCTCCATTTGTTCCTCCACCTGTTCACACAGGTTCATAGGTTGGTACTAGGCTACGCGCCCTAGGGCCTATACAAGCCTAGCCAAACAATTCCCCGGATATTTCTTCCCACAATATTTACTTCCCAGGACTAGTAATCATGTCCTGTAGGACAATTACTTTTAATACCAGTACACCTTGCTCCTTCCTGATCTCTCTTCACTGCTCATTTTAACTGCACACGTGGTGGCTATTATACCGCATTCTTTTGCTTATTTGGCACTCAAATCTAGCATTACAGATTTACTTTATTTTACATCATTGCGTTGTAATGTTATGGGAATCTATTAGTCAACTTCTTTAATTTGCATTGATATATCAGAGATGTCCTTAATGGGCTTCTGTTAAAAAAGCCGCCTGGTTAAGAAAGAAACTAATGAATAAATCCCCTGCAGACCTCCACAGAATCAGCCATTTTGACTCAAAAGTAATTAAGTTGTATTATTAAAGAAAATCACTGTAATTTGTAAAAGGAAACCCACTACTAACCTTACACACATACCTGAAGTCAGAAGTTATCACAAAGTGTAAGATCATTAGGTGTTGGCACCCTAACAACAGTTGCCCGAGTAACCTTGCATCTAAATCGAACAAACCTAATTCTTAGAGAAAAACTAGACCACATTAGTGCTTTTGAGTACCTCTTAGAAAGTTTCAACAGTTGAGTAACATCTAGGAGCTGCTGCACACCATCCCGGCCACAGCTCTCAACTTCTTTGCTCAATAAACATGAGTAAAGCTAAAAATAATGGTAGAAAACCCATTATTGTTACTCCTACCTTTCAAGTGAATTATGAGAAATGCTCCGAAGTCCGTACTCATCACGGTTTCACATTTGAAGGGCATGTTACACATTCAGTGTTAAGAATTGTTCTAATTAATGTTATGGACAGCCAGGAAAAAATGCTCAGCGATAATGAAATGTTTAGCATATTTAGTGGCAGTAACAGTTTAAGGTGATAAACACGACTTTGTGTAACCACGTTACTCGATATTCTGGATTTCACTTGCGTGCAGTCCCGTGTTCTCCATTACAGCCAACTCCACTAGGCACAAGTGTCTTTTTCAAATGAGACCAAGAGCATAGCTTAATTACATAACTTGCTCACATCAATACAGCAGGCAAATAACTAAGGAATCAAAACCAGGACTACAAAATGAAGCTCTTTAGCGGTCAGAACCTTTATCCTGTGTTCTGAACTAAAAGACTTGCCACATGTACATAATTTGTGGAGTCTGTATTATCTACAACACCAGCTTTAAGGCAACCAGCAAAATACTCCATCTATTCAAAAGACTTGATTTTCCAGCTATTGGTACCAAAAATAAATTTATCCCACTGCCTTTATATTTTTCTACCAGCACTACATACTAACAAACCAAATAGCTTTTTATATCCAGCATTTTCAGTGTAATAGCATTCAAAACAGTAATTTAACATTCCCTTATTCTAGCTGCCTGAAAAATCAGGTGGATATATGAGAGTTAACAGTATTGTGGCAGTCTGGGAGGGGGTGGACAACTCAAGGTGGGAGGGGACAGTAGGCTACAGCCTTCTAGGAGACAATAAAAAGCATGCTTGCAGAGTACTGGTGGCCATATCACCCTTAATGTGTACAATCTCATCTGATCTCAGAAGCTAAACAAGCACTGGTTTTAGTTAGTACTTAGATTCTTGTTAGACTTAGAGCCACATTGACATCACTACACATTGGGTATGGAGGCATAAAATAAATCTAAAAAGTTTGTGTAGGACATCTCACATCTGCAAATGACTACTTAAATTGATAATATTGCTACTCCACTGGGGAAATAAATGGGACAACAGGAAGATGAGAGGAGTAACTAGATTACCATGGGTGGGAAAGGCCAAAAAATTACTTCACAAAGCACCAAGTTTGCACATAAGGAATTTTTATCATTTCAGTCTAGGTCAGCTATAAGGAAACAAATCAGCAAATATACTGCGTGTATTAAGAATTCAAGAGCGTATTTTAAGTAACAAACACAGGACAGCAGGTAAATATCAGTTGAAGCTAGTTTGTCTTGTATTGGATTCAGTCATGGTTTTAGTATCTTCAGATGTGATCCAGATACCACAACACCCAGAAAGTTCACCGTAGAATCAAAGTACATAAACCAACTTCAACTTTAAAGTGTTTCATTACAAAAGCACCAGTAACAACACATTAGAAAACACAAGAAAAAGAAGTTATGTCTTACCATAACGTTCCATCTGTATTGTTGATCCTCGTTCAGTCATTACGTATGGGTATCGGTTCCGAGCTCGGAACTGAGCCGGCCATTTTCCAAGCTCGCGTCAGCTTCAAACTCTTGAGCTAAACTCTTACCCACAATTCCTCTCTCCCTGTTACCTCAGATTGAGTTTGCAAGTTAAAGAAGGTAGAGGCTACCTCTGGTCAAATAACCTAAGAGAACTGGATGGTGAGATCCACTAGAAACCACAAGAGGGGGAAGGAGGGAGGGTCGTAATGACTGAACGAGCATCAACAATACAGATGGAACGTTATGATAAGACATAACTTCTTTACCTGATATTGTTAATCCTCGTTCATTCCTTACATATGGGGGAAGAGTCCCCAGCTACCTCTATTCCTGGGAGGCTCTCATGGAAGGACATTCCTGAGCACCATAGAACCGAAAGATGCTCTTCCCCTGGAGGCCAAATAAAATTTGTAATGATTGATGAAGGTATGAGGCATAGCCCAAGTTGCAGCTGCACAGATGTCATGTAAAGAAGCTCTGGCATGGAAGGCAGAAGTTGCCACCAACCTAGTGGTAGTAGGCAACGAGATATTACATTGTGTGTAAATAAAGGTCACACAGTCCTTCAACCATCTAGCTAATGTGACCTTAGCAACAGCCGATCCTAATCTTGATCCAGAAAAGACCAAGAATGACTGGTCAGATTTACGAAAAGGTTTAGTCCTGTTGAGATAAAAACGGATTTGCCTGTGTATATCAAGGGTATATAGGCAATACTCTCCTCTGTTTGAATGGCTGGGAAAGAAAACTGGCAATTCAATGGCTTGATTAATGGACATTTCAGAGATCACTTTAGGCAGAAAGGACGGATTAGTTCTAAGAGACACACACTCTGAAAAATCAAGTATGGACTCTTGATACATAAAGCTTGAAGTTCAGAAATATGTCTGGCAGAAGTAATAGCGACCAGAAACAAAGTCTTCCATGACAAATACTTGAGGTCGCAAGAAGAGGCTGGTTCAAAAGGTGCCTTTGTCAAAGCTTGTAGAACTAGTGATAAATCCCATGGTTGAATAGGTTCTCTAAAAGGTGGCTTCAGATGATTCACACCTTTTATTAAGGTCTTGCACAATTTATGGGACATGAGAGGAATCTTGGACACCCTCATGAAAATTAGAAATTGCAGCCAAATGAACTCTAATGGTAGAGGCAGACAGACCCAATTGAAACAGGTCGGCCAGATAGTCTAGTATTATCGGCACTGGTGCTGAAAAGGGGTCTACTTGTTTATCTTTCAGCCAACAGGTAAATCTTTTCCACTTGCTCAGATAAGTAATTCTAGTGGAGGACTTATGAGAAGCAATGAGAATATCATGTACTGGTAAAGAAAGATCATTCTGCCTGGCAATCAAGGGAATTGGAGTAGCCAAGCCGTTAGCTTCAGGCTGTTCATTTGGGGTGAATCAGGTTCTGTGGGTGTGAGATCAACTCTGGGATTGGATGGAGGATCCATGGTCGATCTAGTAGGTGAGGCCAAAGGAATGGGAACCAAATCTGCCGTGGCCAATATGGTGCTATGAGGATTACCTTGCTCTTCAACCGCTGGGCTTTCTTCAGAAACTGGGGAATGAGAGGAAAGGGTGGAAATGCGTAGAGAAGACCCGAGGGCCAATTGTGGACTAGAGCATCCCTGGGAGACTGTCCCAGAGGGGGAATCAGGGCGAAGTAGTTGCTGCATTTGTAGTTGGCCGGGGATGCAAAGAGGTCGCAGCAAGGCCGACCCCCGCGGTGGAAAATCTCTGCCGCTATCAAGGGATTCAGGGACCACTCGTGAGGTTGCAGAATGCGCCTACTGAGTGTCTGCTATCACGTTGGAACTCCCGGGAATGTGCGTTGCTAGAAGAAAATGGTTGGTAGCCATCGCCCACTGCCATATCCTCATGGCCTCTCGACAAAGGGGATAAGATTTAGTTCCACCTTGCTTGTTGATATACCAGACAACCACCATGTTGTTTGGTTGAATCGCAATTGTCCCAGATGGCAGCAGGGGATGGAATGCTTGCAACACCAGAAGCACCGCCCTCAGCTCTAGAACATTTATATGCAGACGGGCCTCCGGCTGGGACCAAGTGCCTTGGACAGTCTGTCTCTGACATAGTCCCCCCACCCCATCAGGGAGGCGTCCGTGGTCACTGTGGCCTTGGGTTGCTGGGGGGAAAGGGGGCGAGACCATTGAGAGAGACTGTATGACATCCACCAATTTAAATCCTGTTTGCACCTGTGGGTTACTCGAATCACGGCTGAAAGAGGATGCTGAAAAGGATACCACTGGTGTGAGCAGTAGCCATTGTAGAAGCCTCATGTGAAACCTGGCCAGGGAAACAATGGTGATGGAGGCTGCCATGGAACCCAACAGCTGTAGGACCGAGTGAGCCGTGGATTTTGCCTTTGAAAGGATTGGAATTAGTGGTTGATTTATCCTTAAAATTCTGTGCTCTAGAATAGTAGCTCTGCAGTTTGTGTCCAAGATAAACCCTATGAATTCTGTCGACTGAGATGGGATGAGATTGGATTTCTGCCAGTTTATAGTTATGCCTAGCCTTTGAGCAGAGAGGAGAAGAGTATGCCAGGGCTTCTTCCAGTAGATGTCTGGTAGGGGCGGAAATGAGCCAGCCGTCTACGTACGGAAACACGTGGAATCCTTGAAGTCGCAAGTGAGCTGTGACAATTGCCATGCACTTTGTGAACACTCTGGGGGTTGTAGAGAGTCTGAAGAGTAGTACTCTGAACTGGTAGTGACTGGCTCCCGCACGGAAGCGCAGCAATCTTCATGATGGCCTGTCCACCTTTATGTGGTAGTACGCGTCTTGCAGATCTATAGAGCACATCCAATCGTCTTTTTCCAAAAGCGGGAGGATAGACTGTATAGTGACCATCCGGAATTTTTGTACTCTCACAAACTTGTTCAATACACTGAGATCCAAAATTGGGTCTCCAGTCCCCGATATTCTTTGGCACCAAAAATAGTCTCGAGTAGAATCCGGATCCTATCTGGTCTGGAGGGACTATTTGGATGACTCTTTTTCTTAGCAGCTTTTCTCTCTCTAGTGCTGCTTCTTCCCTTTGACTGGGTGGAACATCAGGAAGATTTTTTGAAGGGACAGGGCAAAGATCGAAGGGGCTATGATAACCTATGGTTATGATCCTTTGTACCCAAGGATTGGTGGTGATGGTTAGCCAGGCAGAAGGGTACAAGGAGAAATGTCCCCCAACCACCTCCAGATGAAAGGAGTTGGGCCACTCTTCAGGAACGCTGGTAGAATTGACCAGGGAAAGAATCCCTGGAACCCTGGTTACGAGGTCCCCCTCTGCCCCGAAAGGGGAGTCTTCCCTGTGAGTTCCCCCTCTGCCTCTGGGGGAGAACTCGGCCTGTGTGTCACAGAAAGGACCCGGAGATTTCTTAAATTATCTGTAAACTGAGAGCAGTCTCCCACAAAATCATTGCTTGTCTGCATAGAGGATAAGAATGTGTTCCCTTGCTTGTTGATGTACCACACAGTTGTGTTGTCTGTTAAAAAGGCCAACACCTGCCCTGGAAGTAAATCCTTGAAAGCTATTAATGCAAATTGGACTGCTAACATCTCCTTCAAGTTGATATGTAAATGCTGTAGTCTGGCAGGTCTTGTCTCCAATTTGTTTTTCATTTCCATTTTAGATGAGCTGTCTGAGGCATCTGTCGTGTAGTTCGAATCGAACTGGCCGGCATTCCTGAGGAAGGGTCCCCTGTTCCTTTGAACCCTGAGCCCACCACAAAATTCTTCCTTTCACAAAAAAGGTTATGTCTGCAAGGAGTGTCATATTGGCTAAGTGCTCCATATCCACACAGTGCTGTGTCCATGTATTTTGAGAGTACATGTTTGTGCTGGAAGCACCAGAGTCTAGATGGGAAGAACCAGAAGGCTTGAAGGACTGTCCTTGCAGTCAGCCTGGACTGATGAGACAACTGGTGGAAAACAAAAAAGATAAAGATTCTGAAATTTGTCCGGGTCAAAAGAGTCTTGCTGTATTCTGTCTTGCAGTCTACACCAGCACACTGAGAGAGTACTAGACCCAGAAAGCACATGTCCTGAGCACCCCCCCCAGGCATCTTAGCACTGCTACATATATTACCCATGGCATCTTAGCACTGCTATCACATATTCCAAATGATGAGAATCGTCGCAATAGATAGAAGATCTGTATTCGCACCCAAAGAATATCACTGGAGAGCCAAAACTTTTAGAACACTGGAGCAGGAGCCAGACAGCCGGAAACTCTGGGATGACCAAAGGGCAGAACCCAGAACCTAGAGAAGTGATAATGAGAACCAAGAGTCCGGAAAACAAAACGCAGCTGACTAACATGAAACAAAGCCTCCATCCAGTGAAGGTCACTTGAGACTGAGAGTTACTTGAGGTATCCTTGCCCAGCTGAGGTGAAGAGTGAACTTGGGTGCGTCAGATAAGTGTTGAGAAGAACATCCATATCTTCCCACTCTTTTGGTTTCAGGAGAAAGCACGCTGAGGACAACGTTAAGAATAGCGGACACCTATGGCAGAAAGGGTCTTACTGTCCTGTTCACATCTGGCCAGTGTGCTTTTAACTTTGGGCCCAAACAGCGAGGAGGACTCAATGGGGGCATTAAGAAAGGAAGGCTTAAAAGGTTCAGCGAAGTTGCACAAGCGCATCCAGGCATGTCGTCTCAAGACCGCAGCTGAACCCGCCGCTCTAGCTGCTCCTTCTGATGCGTGAGATATCAGTCGCATAGAGGAGTTAGATACAGACTCAGTGGTGGCCAGCTGAGAGGCCACTTTGTCACGGACCTCATCAGACACTGCACCAGCCAAGGTTTCAGAGAGCTCAGAAACCATATCCCTTTGAAGCCCGGTAAAATGTGCCATATAATTCAGGGACTTGATAGCAAAGGTCGCTGAAGCAAAGGTGCTCTTCCCTATTCTGTCCAGGGCCCAGGACTCTCTGTTAGGCGGGATGGACAGTCTGGCTTTCTTCTTCTGCCAGATCCTTTTTTGTTGCGGCCTCCACCACCAAAGCAATGGGGGTCTGAAGCAGGAGGGGACAAGATCTTATCTGACCTCCGGGGAATAGCTTCAACAGCATCAGGGGCCTTCCAAGCACGCTGCACGACGAACTTGATAAGTTAATAAGCAGGTGGAGTAACCCAGGAGGTAGGGGGCCGGGAGCAAAAATCCTGCAGGAACACAGATTCCTCAGTGGTTAGATAAGAGGGCTGCCAGTCACCTCTCTGTTTCAAGATTTCAAGGATATCACCAAAGGATACCCTCAGAGGGTGACCGAGGGGATCCTTCCCCCTCATCGAAATCTGTGTCTTCGGTGAAATACTCCTCTGTGGAGTCCATGTGCTTCCTCTTACACAAACTTTTTAGGTGGACCTCCTCAGTGGGACAAGCTGGGGAAGACAACAGAAAAGGGGACTCCTGAGGGAATTTGTCCTGAGACCCTTGCACCTGGTGTCCACTAGGTGCGATTTGTGAAGCCAGTGTATCAGAGGAGGGAGGAGGTATAGACAGTCCGGTATCGCCAGCAGCAGCGAAAGCCTTCTCCATCAGTTGGAAGGCTGGTCCACCCAGAGAGGAGTGTATGTCAAGGACAGGGGGCACTCCACCCCTAAGTGGCTCAGCCTGCCGACTCGGAGTCCCTGGATGTCTGTGGAGCAGCAAGGTACGCGTATCACAGCTGACATCCTGGGTCATAGCAAAACTTCCCTGCCACAAAGGCAACTGCGGTTCCTTAGTGAGATCCATAAAGGGAACCGCAGAAGGGGAAGACTGTACTACATCCATGGACTTCAAAGGCAATGAAGGAGGAGAATAAGAAGGTGTCTTTGGAGATGGGTGATCACCTCCCAAGGAAGGATAGTTCCTGGGGGGTGGAATACCTCTGGCCAAGAATGCCTGGTCCACAAGATGCAACACATGTTCAGAAAGACTTCTAGTGGACCTCACAGAGACTGAGGGAGAAACAGGCCTGTCCACAAAAGAGGCAGACTCTGTGCCCATCTCATCTGATCGCACCGAGGACAATGGTGCAGAGGAAGAGTGGACTACTGTAGTCTCCACCGAAGAAGTCATCGGTGCTGATGTGATTGTCTGCACTGACATAGGATCGGTGCCAAAGTGGTTGTCGGTGCTGAAACTGGAACAGACAAAACTGGAGTCATTAATAAAGGCCTCGAATCCAAGGAAGATCTCGAAGTAGACGCGGCCAAGGTCTGCGCAGACTGAACGGTCGGTGCCGATACAATGGTAAAGGTCTGAACCGAGGAGCCCCTCGGTGCTGATGTGTAGAAGGCTGCAAGAGAGGATGGAGCCAAAATCACTAGTGAAACTGAAGGCCTTTGTGCCGAAGGTCTGGGCACCGAAAGCACTGGGGCTGACAGAGAGCTCCGAAGCCAAAATTTTAGCCTTTTTAGATTTTGGTTGGTGAGCGTCCCCAGCCGGGGACGAAGGCAAGGATTTAGGCCTTAGTAGAAACATCCATTTTCTTATAGGCTTTGGGAGGGGTTGAGACATCTGGCCCAGAAATAGCCTCTGAAAAGTGAGATTTTAGAAGTCCCTTCAGTTTCAGCTTATTTTTCCTTTCTAACAAAGTTCTATTAGAAAAGTTTTCACATATATTACAAGGTGGTTCAACAGATAAATGGGAAGCTCCCAAACAATAAACACAAAGAGTGTGCATCAGAAGTAGGCAGTTTGTGTCCACAATCAGAACACCACTTAAACCCCCGGACTACCCTTTTTATCTGCCATATTACTAAATAGAAAAGTACCAACAATGGTACAAGAGAGTACCCGAAGGTATGAAAGAGAAAAGGAAAGGGATTACCAACAATGGTAAGAAGAAATTACCTTGTGGTAAAAAGGGTAAGTAAAGGACAGAAAAAAAGAACCAGATGAAATTATGAATGTTAGATGCGATAGGGCAAGAGACAATAAAATATCAACTTTTCTGACAGAAAAGTAATTTGTAAAGCAATTAAACAATTGGCTGTACATGGCTCAAGAGAAGTAGCTTGACATGACCGGATGGCAATGCGGCAAACGAAATCTGAGGTAACAGGGAGAGGGGAATTTTGGGTGAGAGCTTAGCTCGAGAGTTTGAAGCGGACGCGAGCTTGGAAAATGGTCGGCTTCGGTTCAGAGCTCGGAACCGATACCCATATGTAAGGAATGAATGAGGATTAACAATATCAGATCAGTACTTCTATCAAAGCAGATAATATGCAAGTAAATAACTGAAAGAAAAAGTAAAGATGATATGAAGCCATTAAGAAAGCAGAGGATTTGATTAACTTCACAAACCTGAAAAGCCAACTCAAATAAAAACGTAGTAACGGTCTGAAAGTGAGTCAAAGTAGGACACTAGTACAGACACCACAAAGGCAGATTCCACAAGTGTAGAGCTTGATAAGCAAGACAGTGGTAAACAGGGGTCTCTAATCACAGATATGGAACTACCAGCAGCCCTTGAGGGGCCCAACACAGAGCTCAGGGTAAAGTAATGAACCATTAAAGCTCCCTCACACAAGTGAAACTAACCAAAGTCATATACAGATAGAAAAGTACAGTTGTTTAAAAACTTGCCACAACAGTAGACATTCTACTGATAACTGTTGCAGTGTTCCAGACTGATGGATTGTCTTGCTAAATAACTTGGGACATCTGGAGGGCTACCAAAGACAACACCTTCCACAAACCCATGCATCCAATGTATGACCTAAGCCTGCAGGAGTAATGGTACCTAAGCAGACATATCAGCATAAAACCTCGGACTATCTCAAGCTAGGAAGCCTGTAGACACCTGGGGCTAATGCAAGAAAAAGGTCAACTAAGAGAGGAGAAGGCAGGCAAGGACTCTCCCTCAATCACATAAGAAGTAATAAAGGATGGAGAAAAGGGGGGTGGGTAGAGTGGGATGGAATACTGCAACAGTGATTAGAAGGACCTTTACTGTTAAAGTAAGTTCTTACTCAACTGCACTATGTCCTTCTTTAGATCACTGTTGCAGTACTCCAGATTGATGGGCGATACTTAAAGCTTCGTGTGCGTTGAGAGAGACTGGATGTGACAAATACAGACAGAAATGACCTGGCAAAAGCTCTGGTTCTGAAGCAATCATCTACTGTAATGACTGGTAAAGGTATGTACAGAGGACCAAATTGTTGCTTTCAAGATGGCTCTCTAATATAGCCCCCTTGTAAAAGGCTTCTTCTCTAGTAGCATATGCTTTTGGCTGATGAAAGTAAAGTTTTGCCAAAGTGAGTGTAACTAAAGGAAATTACTTTAGAAATCCAGTTACCAGTGATTTGCTTAGAAAATATTTTGCCCACATTAGCTTCTTGAAAGGAAAAACAACTAGTCAGTCTTACGGATGGACTTGGATTTGTCCAAATAGAAACTGAGCTGCTTCTATACATCCAATCAATGGAATACTCACTCTCTCCCACTCTTATTCCGAGGATTATTGAAAAAGCAGGGAGATTGATGGCTAGATTAAAGATACATATTCAAGTAAAAACTAAAAGACCATTTTAGTAATAAATGAAGGGCTGGCCCTCAAACACACACGGTCTTTATGAAAAAATAAGGAAGGGAGGGGCTGCCATCAGGGCTTGGCACTCCGAAACAGAATTTGAGACAGGCATAAGCTGCCAGCAAACAAAAGAGGAACTGTGAGCTTTTCCAGGACAAAGTTACAGTCCCAAGAAGGTGGGATAGCTTTCCTAGGCGATTTACAATAAAGGACATCTTTAAGAAATTGTTTTACCTCTTACTCGGACACAAGATGTTTATCTAGAGGTAATAATGCAGAAATGGCCAACAGGCATGCACTGATGAAAGAATATTCAAGACCAGCTCTAAGTAGGTCACAAAGAAAAGGCAGGATAGTAGGGACTCCCATTAACATAGGGTCATGTTCTTTAGCATGACACCACACTGGAAAACATTTTCTGTTTAGATATAAAAGACTTCCTGGTAGTATGTTTCCATGCCACCTGAAGAGCCTCTAGCATTCCCACAGAAAACTGAGGACTAGGAATGGATCAGAATCTTATTCATCCACACTGTCAAGCTGATAGATAATAGGTTGGGAAGAAAAAGTAAGCCCTTGTGTTGTGTTAGCAAGTCCACCCTATGGGGTAACTTGTGGTGATAAGCTCTGGCTAGGTGGTAGAGAAGGGGGAACCAATGCTGCCATGGCCAAAAGGGAATCAATAATAAGATTTTTGGGTTGTATCTCTGGATCTATAACAAGACCTTTTAACAGCAGTGTTAGACGACGGATGGCATAAAAGGACCCTCCCTTTACAAGGGAATAGCATGGCATCCATCCTCCATGCCCAAAGGCAGAGAGTTCTGCAGCAAAATTGTAGTAGCTTGCTGTGGATGGAGGCAAACAGGTCTATCTGAACAGCCCACTTGTGGACTATACTTAGGAAGACCTCTCTGTTCAACATCTGTCACAGTCTTCCCTTGATCTGCATAGAAAGTTTGTCAGGATACTGTCCTGTGAAAGAATGTAAAATGCCCATGGGAATAGGCCACAAAAACAAACCTGTTCCTATGTCAGAAGAGCCAGTCTGCATAGCTAATAAGATCCTGTTCTCCCGGCTTGATGTACCACAGGACCAGTGTTGTCAGAGAAAATTCTGAATCTGCCTGGGGCCCAACTGTGGCAGAAGATCTGCAAGGCATGAATAATGTCTTTCATCGTCTTCAGGTTGATGCTCTCAGTCATTTGATTTGGTGGCCATTGGCCTTGGACTCTCAAGTAGCCAGCCAATCCATGTCCCACACAGAACATCTGAAGCATGTGCGTGTAGTTCTTGCTGGGGTATCTGCACTTTAAGTGGCAGGTCTGGCGAGAGGTTTTACCTACAATATCCACCACAAAATGTCCTTCTTTAAGCAGGGGAGTGGGATCCGGGTGTTCAATGTATATGTGTTGGGACCAGATGGATGTCAGGTACCACTGCATCTTTCCCATATGGAGTCTGTCCAAAGAAACCAGAAGTATGGTCGCCACCATAAATCCTAGAGCCCTGAGAATTTCTCTTGCAGTGCAAGTTTGAAAGGATATAAGAAACTGAAAGTAGTTGGAGAGACTCTGTACCTTGTTCAAAGGTACAAAGGCCTGCACGAGTTTGGTGTCCAGTCAGCAGCCCAGAAAAAAAAAATACACAGGTCTCAAGTGGGGTTCAGTGCTGACTTCTTGGTGTTGATTGTGATCCCCAGACTCAGGAGGAGGGCAGTTGTGAAGATAACTCAAACAGTAGTGAAGTCGAGATGAAACTGAAGTAGCAGGATCTGCTGAGAATGAGAATGAGCCTACATTAACAGGTTGTCTAGATATGTTAATATTTCAATTCTCAGAGTCTTGCAAATAAGCTGTAAGTGGTGTCAGGCACTTTGTGAACACCCTGGAGCAGCAGAAAGTTCAAAGGGCAAAGCAGAGAACTGAAAGTATGATGAAGAGGCTGAAAATCTCAGCAATCCCCTTAAAGAAGAGTGGATTGGAATGTGGAGGTAGGCATCCTTCAGATCCAAAGAGATCAGAAAAGTTTTAGGATGGATAAGTGGCAAGAGTCTCCTGAGTGACACCTTCATGAATGAAGGAACCTTGAGGAAGGTGTTGAGGAAAGTCAAGTCCCATATAAGTCTCCATTTCCCTTTTCAGTGTACTAGACAGTCTGGAATAACTTCCTTTTTGCACATGTTGGTGTGGAACCAGTTCCAGTGTACTTTAGATGAGCAAGGCTTGAATGGTAGGTGGTAGAAGCTGTACCCGAGACTGGGATGAGGATGGATGATTTCTTTCCAAGCCACTGTATAACCCCACTGAATTATGGAGAGGATGCACTTGCCTGTGGTGATGAGGTGGTAATTTCTCAAAGATTATGTCAGGTTTTTGGAGAGGGGGAAGGATGGACCGACTGGAACAAGGTAAGGAAGAAAACATAGTGAGGCTAACATGTCTGTATACAGAACACTCCCACATTTTGATTCCCTGTCTGGTTTACCTTGGAATCTCTTAGTAGGCATCGTCTTGCCTATATGAAGGTCTAGAATCCTTGTGAGGAAAGGATCCAGGCTTTACTGAATCGTTTCTCTGATATCTGGGAACAGATGTAAAGAAAGCTTGTCAGCAATGTTTTATAATTTTTCCTTGTTCTTGTAAATATTTAAACAAGTTGTTCGTCTCAGCGCCAAATAAATATTCCTATGCAAAGGAGAATAACAGCTTGGCTTTGATGTCCTCAGGTAATGACTAAGAGCAAAGGCATTTGTACCTTCCGAGGACAGAATTAATAGCAGCAGCTGTCCTTGGGGAAGCTTCCACCGAGTCATAGTTGTACTGACTGATAACTTGTTTAACCACCTGAGAAGCCTGAGCTACCATAGTCACGACCTGTTGGTTAATGTCTGACCCTTCCATAGAGGGCAATGTTTTACTTAAATCACCCAAAACCAAAAGTAAATATTTAGTCATTTGAGTATGGCACGACAGTGTCAGTTCATAGCTCTGAAAGCTAAAGTGGAAAGAGAGCTACTTTTGTCATCTCGACTTGTTGTTTCCATCCATCATAAGGGAGGGCATTGGCAGCAGACATAAGTTTGGAAGGCTTATCTGTACAAATGGAGAAAACAGAAGGGTTTACCAGAGAATTCTTGCACAGAGAGAATTACAGTAGCGCAAGTCCTACTTACTTGCAGCAGTAGATATTCGCAGCTCACACTACTTTACTGGCATTCAGGCAGTTATACTGTGCTACCCTTCCTCTGACAGAATACTGAAGGTCAGAGTCTCTCCCACTTTCACTGGTAGGTGTGAGGGACCAATCACCGGGCAGAAGGACTGCCTTACACACCCACAGACAGGACCCCTTCAGTTTTTCCACTGTCTAGTGGAAGGAGAAGATGGAAATGCAAGCTTTGCGAATACCTACTGTTCCAAACCAAACCACACACCCTCCCACCCACTCACTCCAATAAAGGCTGTGGAGCAGCACTCCACAGGCAAACAACGTACATCCAAAAAGGGGGTTGGTGGGTCAGTACTGCCAGTAAGACACTATGTTTTATTAACATCTACTGCAACGGGTTAAGTAGGACTTGCTCAACTGTACTATGTTCAACTAACACACTAGCATTAAAATAGATTCCCAAAGCATACCCAACCTAAAGGAGCAAGAATAAGGGTCCAGCAGCCCCTGAGGAATGGTCCTAGCAAAGCCTGCTCCAAATTTAGAAAAGGCATTCAACTTTTAATGAGTTGTAAAAGGTAAGGCGAGAGGGCCAAGTTGTCGTCTCTAAAATACTTGAGTCCATTCCTTTCCAATACACCACCGAAAACTAAAATGCCCTAGTGGACTTTGCTTTACCTTGCCTGGGTTTGCCTTGCCCATGGTGGGCATAACAAAAAATACCAGAGAAGAATGTGAAATGGTATGCATAGGGACAGACTGACCCTTTGTCCTTGTGTGAGAAATAGAAAGCCTTTCAACCTTCCTGAAGGGTTTTGTTCAGTCAAGGTAGCACCAGAGCATCACTTCTCCCTTACTTACTGGTTTTGGGAAGAAGGCAGGGATGTTGGATAAACTGAAAATGAACTCGGAGATCACTTTTGGCATGAAAGAGGGGACAGTGCACAACACAGCCCTATGTTTGTTTGTGTCTTTCGGCTTTTCCCGGTTAGGGGTCGCCACAGCGGAACTCCGGTCCACTAATGATTGGCAGTAGATTTTTACGTGCTGGCTTGCCGGGCCTAACGCACAACCTTCACCGAAGGAACGCCCATTCACGCATGTCGCCACACAGAAGACGCTCTGAGAATCGAACGGCAACGTCTAATTGTGAGGCAACAATGCTACCGCAACACAACCACCGCACACAACCCTATCCGTGTGGAAAATAAAGTAAGGCTGTCCTGCCATGACAGCTTGCAATTCAGAGACTCTCCCTGCAGATATTTGAGCAATAAGCAAAAAGTTTTCCATGTTGAGATCTTCACATCAGCATGAGCGACAGGTTCAAAAGATAAGCTCAACTTTTCCAGAACATAAATGGACTACCCATGTAGGAGGAATTTACTTCCAATAGGGTCTCCTAAGAAACTCCAGCTGTACTCGGTTGCATACCGCCTACTCAGAGGTGATCTCTGCCTGACATACAAGGCCATGTCCAACCCGGAATTGATGGACATGCTCCACCTAAAGAATGCCATATCCCCTTGAGCCACACGCTCCAGGGATCTAAACCTCACCACAACAATAAACAGGACGTGCTGGAGGGGTAGATTCCTGTCCCAGAGATTTCCCATGCTCTGGAACAAGATTCCAATTTACATTAGGCAGAGCTCCTCACTAACCCTCTTCAAGAGGAACCTTGACAAGTGGATGGGAAACAGAAAGTTTACCCCAGGGATCACTTCAATGGCTCTGCTGGACAGAAGCACAGGGTACTAATTTAAGGGGGGCGGTGAAAGCCAACACATTCCGGCTAGGCTTATAAAATACCTTTGGGCAGATAGCCTAATTCCTACCTATGAAGCTATATGCAATATTCCTTTCATGAACTGGTTTACCAAAAGGAGACAGGGTTACACTGGCAGACGAGCAGAAATGGCCACTAAAGCTCCTTAATGGATGCATACAATAAGTCATTCTGAAGTAGCTCACACAAAGACCAGAGGAATGTTAGTCTCAAGCGACCCTTCTGTTTCTGTTTTGGCACCACTTAGAAAACCTCATCTATTTGTAAACGTAAGATTTTCTAGCAGCAGGTTTTCAGGTCTCCTCCAACACCTGATGCATATCCTCATGAAACAAGTACCTAAATGGAATCAAGATTGAAACATCCAGGCTGTCAGTTGTAGCCGCTCCAAACCGAGGTGCACCAGTCACCCCCGAGACTGTGAGAGCAACTATGCGGTAACTGTTCTTAGCCAATACCATTAGAAGGGAGAATTAAGATTGACTAGGCCAGTAGGGAGCCACAGCATTGGCATTCCTTTCTGAACCTTCTGAAGTACCTTGTGAATCAGTGGAAAGTGTAAAAAATGCATACAGGAACATTCCTGGCTAAAGGAAGAATGCACCTGTCCTCCAAGCACGGCTGCAAGGATGTCTTAAACAGAATTGCACAAGCTGTGTGCTTTGAATAAGGCAAACTGATCTATTTGAAGAGTTCCCCACACTTGGGAAAAATCCTGGCAAACCGCTGGCTTAAGCTGCCCCTTGTGCAGGTCTGCCCAGGAGCTGTTCAGTCTGTCTATCACAAAGTTTTATTATGACAGGATGTATGACACGAAGAGTGACAGAATACGGTAAAGGCAGCTCCCAGTCTATCAATGCCAACCGGCACAGGGGGTTTGACCTTGTACCCTCTTGTTTGTCGAGGTACCACATTCACTGTGGTGTTATCCATAACCACAACAGGAGAGCCCTATAGGTGACAAAGGACTTTAGAGGCATGGATCACTGCCATCATCATCAACCCTTCACCCCATTTTCTACATGGTGTCAGGGTGTCATGCCAACTGTCACCATCTCTCTCTAATCAATACCACTCTCCTACCTTCTTAGACACAGGGGTTGGTGGGTGGGTACTGCCAACATTTCCTTAATGTTTATGTGCTTCCATGCAGTCTTGATGCTCCAAGTGGCCTAAACTTGCACTTCCAATTAAATAGCTCCCCAAGTGAAGACAAACAAATCTGTTTGGACAGATTGTGCCGGAACAGGTGGAATAAGGAAAGTCCTGGATTGATAATCAGCTGTGCTCTCTACCACTGCAACTCTTGTCTGATGAAGGCCAACATCAGCAACTGGGTTTCCAGGGAATGTAGGAGCTGGGTCCAACAATTCCGCACATCTCACTGAATTTTCCTCATGTAGATATCGGCCACTGGTATCATGACTGCCATCAGTCCTACAATATTTAGGAATATTCTTGCCAAGGCAACATTCCTCCTGGAGAATTCCTGAAACATAGTCTGGTAGGCTAGGACCTTGTCCCCAAGGAGGACAGACATTCTTTTGCATTGTAGATTAAGCACCCAAAATATAAGTCTTTGTGAGGGTGTGAGGCAAGACTTCCGAAGGTTTAACTTGAACCCTAGCTGGGAGAATAAGGCCAACACCTACTCTAGAGATTCCAAACACTAGGACAGACTCTGCACAGATCAGTAAATCATCCAATTACGAAAAAATGTGAATGCCAGTCGTCCTGCAGTGATACAATACTAAAGCAAGACATTTCACAAACACTCATGGTGCAGTGGACAGCCCAAAGGGCAATGCAGAGAACTGATATTGGAAATTTGTTATGTCTGGTTGGCATTAACTCACAAAGCAATGAGCAATAGGGATATGATAAACATCCTTCAAATCCAAGCTCTGCATGAAGCAATGGTCTAGCAGAAGAGGAAGCACTGTCTGCAGGGTGAGCAAAATTAGTTTGGGGACCTTGACAAAAGTATTAAGAAAGGACAGGTCCAACACTGGTCTCCATGACTGCTCTTTTTTGTGGACTAGGAAAATTCTGGAGTAGAAGCCTTTCATTCTCTTCGAAGGAAGGACCAGCTCTATGACCAGGTTGAGCATTTTCCGGAATATAGGAGGGAATAAAGTTTGATCCGGAAGGTGATGGGCCGTCCCTCTGAATACAGGTGGATGTTCCTTCCACTGCCACCTGTAGTCTGCTCATGATATGGAGCACCCATTTGTCAAAAGACACCGACTCCCACGCCACCTTGACAGAGCTAATTTTCATGACTGGGCTCTCTGATGGGAACCTTGGAATGATGGGAGCTGAGCCTCTGCATAGTCATATGTTGGGGGGGGGGGGTATATTTTTTTGGGGAAAGGAATCCCTCAGTACATTTGTCAGAATTCTCGTTTTGCCATTTCCTTTTGGTAACTTGGTTCTTGTTCAGCTGGGACTTCTGTTTGTTGGGCTGCTGAAAATTATCCTGCTTATTTGGTGGAAACATGGGAATATGAAACATTTTAGGCACTCTTTACCATCAGTCTACCTAGGTCATCTCAGTGCTTTAGGATATGATTAGCTGATGTTATCCTACTCAATACCAAATACCACCATCAAAGAAAAAAAAATGCAACACCAGCAAATTTTCCTGTTAAAACTTTCAAATGAAGCCTTTAATCAACAGAAACAATAGGTGCGATTTACTTGTGGCTCGGAATCATGGGGTAATAAAATAAAGCGTACTAAAATGGTCTTAGTACTTGTAAATGAATTCCAATTAAAAATTATTCAAAACTATCCACATAAGTGAGGGGAAAAAAATTGCTAATCTAGTAGTGTAACAGGCAAGAGTATACATACCATGTATTTTCACTGGCATTTTCAATTACAGGCTGTAATATAGTTCAGTTTTAGATAATCATTTAATATTAGTAATGCATTAAACAATTACATAAAACTGCATTGTAAGTGCTAGCCTTTAATATGAAACCCTAGTGTAATAAAAAATTAAATTCAAGTTACACAGTCTGTTCGACAAAAAAAATATTCAAGTAACTGTGGTGCCACAAATGAATGAAGAATCACAAGTACTGGGCATTAGATGTTTATCTGTGTAGCTGGTTTGAGTGTTTGATTTAAAAAAAAAAAAAACACAATAAGCAGGGTATGGTAGGTTTTAAGTCAGAACACGCCAAGCTTCTATCCAAATTCAACTCCATAGTCAACGTTTTTCATAGGAAATTACTTGTAGAACAGTTTGTGTGCACATGCTCCAGCAACAAGTATATTATTTTATTCTTCTGCTTCTAAAATTTATTTTTTTTCATGTCTATGCAACAGTGCAGTTAGTAAACATAAATTTGGAGGAGTGCAGACTAATGCCCTACATGCAAAGTGCAGCAGGTATTGGCTGCTTGCAAAAAAACAGTGTTGAATTACTGATGAGATAAACTCTGCAAGCCGAATCCCTATCCAGCTGGAACTCAATACAAAAGGTGAAATGGTATGGTATCCTTCAGGCATTAGCAGAGCAGAATGCTCCAACTGTAAGTTATGTTTTAGATGTTAACACACAGATCTGAATCACACAAATAGCACATATACCTCTGTATAACCAACAGTTTGCTTACAAACCTTCCTGCACAGGCAAAACTAGTATTCTGTGGAGCGTATCCTCTAAATTGTGACACAGACACAACCAGTCTACTGATGAAGATCTTTGTACAGGCAAAACTTGTAAATTTTCTGCAGTGCATTTTAAAAACAAATAGCAATTATGCAAATATTACTAAAGCCTACTGTCTGCCTATACTCATACACTTCACTTGTCCAGCAAATCAGGGAAGAAAATGCATTGATTTTCCAGACCTGTTTGGAAGGAATCCTGGTACAGAAAATCTGTAACCGTCTGTTGTGAATGGAAGCAAAGACCTATTTGGAGGAGTTCTCCATGGGTAATCTCCTTGAAAACCTCTGGGAGTAGCATCCATTCAAAAGGGTCTGTGCTGGATTTGCTCAGGAAGTCTACAACAATGTTCTGTTCTAATAGGATACACATTGCCTGAAGGGAATCATAGCTGGTCTGCACAGGGAGCAAAACTGTGCCCCCCCCCCATTTAAGTACCATATCACTGAGGTGTTGCCTGTGATCAACAATGGTTCTGGAGTCCACAGCCAGTTCAAAGCTTTTAATGCCTTTACCACCACCAAATTGATTTTTCCCCCTAAAGAAGGTATTCCAAATACCCTGAACTTTGATCCTTTTGGAAACTATGCCCCAAATCCAAGTGTCTGTTGTGTCTGATTGACTTGGAATGGGAGAGGAAACAGGGAGACCTGGCTTTAACCAAATCGGACTTGCCCGCCACAGATGCTCCTTCCTGAAGAAGTTCAGAATTGGAATAAAAAGAAGTTATCATCTTACCATATTGTTCCATCTGTGTTGTTGATCTTCATCAACTACTCGGACTACTAATAGATAACAACTTGTCTTTTGAACCTCACATTAATAACACCATAAAAACAGTAAACAAGAAACTAGGTTCCCTCTATAGAATCAAACCCTTTCTAACACCTCCAGCCAGGGTTACCATTGCTCGCACCCACCTTATCTCTACCCTGCTCTATGCCTCCCCTATCTATACCAAAATGTGTAGAAGTAATCTGAGTAAACTTTCATCCTCCTACAACAATATTGCCAGATTTGCAGCTGGGTCCTCCTATAGAATTCATCACTGTATCAACCTGAATCAGCTAGGATGGTTAGAGTTGCCAAATCTAATACTTTTTAATCAGCTAATAGTAGCCCATAAGATCCTGTATTTACCTCAAAATACACCCATACTTACTTCCCTAGTCATCCTCTAGAATAATCTCAAGACCTTATGCTCATCTAATAAACTACTTGTACAAATATCAAAATCCAACAATTCAGCTGGTGACACCTTGTTCTCCAATACAGTAGGTAAAGCCTGGAACATCCTCCCAAGCCAGCTAACCTCAATATCCTCTGCCAGCTTATTTAAAAGCAAGCTCAAACCCTACCTTAAATCACACTGGCTATGCCCCTGTATTAACCCAGACTAAGCACCAGACCATAAACTAAACTCCCGCAATTCCTAGTCTCTCAAGATCATGGTCTTGTGTTTACTCACTAATTACTAGTGAGCTTAACCTTTATTAAGATTTTTATTCAACTGTAAATATGTATATATTGTGGAATGGTCAACCACCTTCATACAAGATCACAACTTCGGTGATAAAGAACACTATAAATGCATCCTTGTATGTTGATCTTCTATACTCTATCCATTTATCTCTAGTGTTTTTCTTTCTTAGGTTTATATGTGACCTTATTACCTATTTAATGTAAACTAATAGATGTATCTAGTTTAGTCTTATATTAAGTTTTCTTTCCCTAATAGAATACATAATATAAAATCGTAGGCTTGTAATATGTTATAATGATTTGTAATACACCATTTCTAATGCAATTGTCTTAGTCGTGTTCATCTATTTCTTAGAAAAATATTTCTTTCCCTACTGAAATATAAAATATATAATCTTAGGCTTGTAATATTTTTTAAAAAAACTTCTTAAGTACCAATTTCTACTGTTAATGTATTTGTCGTGACCTTTTATGTTGTTGGATTTTGTGGAGCTTTTCTCCCCGGGCCTCCACTGAAAATGGACGTATATCCAGCTGGACTAGCCCGGTCAACAAATGTAAAATAAATAAATTAAATAAATTCATGACAGATGGGTCTCTGTTCCATCCTCAGAACAGACTCGGCTGATATAACAAGATCGCACCAGCCAAAAACTCTCGAGCTAAGGTTACCCATAGTGCCCCTCTTCTCACCCCCTCAGATAGAGTCTGCCCATAAGGAAAAGAAGAGGAGGTTTTGTCTGAGCAAATGCCCTATCATGTAACATGGACCAAATCTGACCCTCCAGGAGTCTTTCACAGGGAGTAGCAGGGTGGGATGTCATGAATGAAGGTCAACAACACAGATGGAACGTTATGGTACGAACATAACTTCTCTATCTGATGTTGTTAATCTTCATTCATTCATGACGGATGGGACAGAGTCCCTAGCTACTTTATGTCTTGGGAGGACCTATGGAAGGATATTCCTGAGTGCTTTAGGCTAAAGGATGCTCTCCCCCTGGAGACCAAGCTCAATTTGTACTGAGTGATAATGGTATGAGGGGTAGCCCAAGTGGCTACTGCACAAATATCATCCATAGAAGCTCTGGAATGAAAGGCCACAGAAGTAGCAACTGATCTGGTTGAATGCGACTTGATTTTAGTAGATAAAGGCAATTTGTTCTGTTGATAGACGAAAGAGATGCATTCTCTCAGCCATTTTGCCAAAGTGACTTTGGAAAAAAGAAGTTATGTCTTACCATAACTTTCCATCTGTATTGTTGATCCTCGTTCAGTCATTATGCATGGGACAGAGTCCCCAGCTACCTCTATTCCTGGGAAGCTCTCATGGAAGGACATTCCTGAGCACCACAGAACCGAAAGATGCTCTTCCCCTGGAGACAAAGTCCAATTTGTAATGATTGATGAAGGTATGAGGCGTAGCCCAAGTTGCAGCATGTAAGGAAGCTCTGGCATGGAAGGCAGCAGAAGATGTCACCGACCTTGTTGAATGAGCTTTCATGATAGTAGGCAACAAAATATTGCATTGTGTATAAATGAAGGTCACACAGTCCTTCAACCATCTAGCCAATGTAACCTTAGCAACAGCAGATCCTAATTTAGGTCCAGAAAAAGCCAAAAATAACTTGTCAGATTTACGAAAGGGCCTAGTCCTGTTTAAGTAAAAACGAATTTGCCTGTGGATATCTAGGGTATGTAGGCAATACTCTCCTCAGTTTGAATGATTGGGAAAGAATACTGGTAATTCAATGGCTTGATTAATGGACACTTCAGAGATCACTTTAGACAGAAAAGATGGATTAGTTCTCAGAGATACTATCTCTATGAAAAATCAAGTATGGACTCTTGATACATAGAGCTTGAAGTTCAGAAATACGTCTGGCAGAAGTAATGGCGACCAAAAACAAGGTTTTCAATGACAAATACTTGAGGTTGCAAGAAGAGGCAGCTTCAAAAGGTGGCAATGTCAGAGCTTGTAGAACGAATAAATCCCATGGTTGATTAGGTTCTCTAAAAGGTGGCTTCAGATGATTTACACCTTTTATGAAGGTCTTGCACAATTTGTGGGACATAAGAGAGGAATCTTGAACACTCATGAAAATTAGAAATTGCAGCCAAATGAACTCGAATGGTAGAAGCCGATAGACCAGATTGAAAAAGGTTGGCCAGATGGTCTAGTATCGACACTGGGGCTGAGAAGGGACCTACTTGTTTATCTTTCAGCCAACAGGTACATCTTTTCCACTTGCTCAGAGAAGTAATTCTAGTGGAAGACTTATGAGATGCAATGAAAATATCACGTACTGGTAAAGAAAGGTCATTCTGCCTGGCAATCAAGGGAATTGGAGTAGCCAAGCCGTGAGCTTCAGGCTGTTCAAGTTGGGATGAATCAGGTTCTGTGGATGTGAGATCAGCTCTGGAGTTGGATGGAGAATCCATGGTCGATCTAGTAGGTGAGGCCAAAGGAAGGGGAACTAAATCTGTCAAGGCCAATATGGTGCTATGAGGATCACCTTGCTCTTCAACCGATGGGCTTTGTTCAGAAACTGGGGAATGAGGGGAAAGGGTTGAAATGCATAAAGAAGACCCGAGGGCCAATCGTGGACTAGATCGTCCCTGGGTGACTGCCCCGGAGGGGGGATCAGGGTGAAGTAGTTGCTGCATTTGTAGTTGGTCGGGGATGCAAAGAGGTCGCAGCAAGGACGGCCCCAGTGGTGGAAGGTCTCCGCCGCTATCAAGGGATTCAGGGACCACTCGTGAGGTTGAAGAATTCACCTGCTGAGTGCTGTCTGCTATCATGTTGGAACTCCCGGGATAGAAGAAAACGGTTGGTGGCCATCGCCAATTGCCATATCCTCATGGCCACTCAACAAAGGAGGCAAGATTTGGTTCCACCTTGCTTGTTGATGTACCAGACCACCGCCATGTTGCCTGACTGAATCGCAATTGTCCCAGACGGCAGCAGGGGATAGAATGCTTGCAACACCAGAAGCACCACCCTCCGCTCCAGAACGTTTATATGCAGATGGGCCTCCAGTTTGGACCAAGTGGCTTGGACTGTCTGGCCCTGACATAGCCCCCCCCCCATCAGGGAGGCATCCATGGTCACTGTGGCCTTGGGTTGCTGGGGGGAGAAGGAGCGAGGCCATTGCAACAGACTGTGTCATCCACCAATTTAAATCCTGTTTGCACCTGTGGGTTACTCTAATCATTGCTGAAAGAGGATGCTGAAAAGGATACCATTGGGTAAGCAGTAGCCATTGCAGAAGCCTCACGTGAAACCTGGCCAGGGGAACAATGGTGATGGAGGCTGCCATGGAACCCAACAGCTGTAGAGCAGAGTGAGCCAGAGTGAGCCGTGGATTTCTCCCTCGAAAGGATTGGAATCAGTTGTTGCTTTATCCTTAGAATTCTGTGCTCTGGAATAGCAGCTCTGCAGTTCTGTGTGTCCAAGATAACCCCTATGAATTCTGTCGATTGAGATGGGAGGAGATTGGATTTTTGCCAGTTTATGGTTATGCCTAGCCTTTGAGCAGTGAGGAGAATATGCCAGGGCTTTTTCCAGTAGGTTTGGTGGGGGCGGAAATGAGCCAGTCGTCTAGGTATGGAAACACCTGGAATCCTTGAAGTCGCAAGTGAGCTGTGACAACTGCCATGTACTTACTGAACATTCTGGGGGCTGTAGAGAGTCCGAAGGGCAGTACTCTGAACTGGTAGTGACTGGCTCCTGTACGGGAAGCGCAGAAATCTTCTTGATGGCCTGTCCACTTTTATGTGGTAGTATGCATCTTGAAGATCCATCAAGCACATCCAATCATCTTTTTCCAAATGCGGGAGGATAGACTGTATTGTGACCATCCGAAATTTTTGTACTCTCACAAACTTGTTCAATACACTGAGATCCAAAATTGGTCTCCAGTCCCCGGTTTTCTTTGGCGCGAAAAATAGTCTTGAGTAGAATCTGGATCCTATCTGGTCTGGAGGGACTATTTGGATGACTCTCTTTCTTAGCAGCTTTTCTATCTCTAGTGCTGCTTCTTTCCTTTGACTGGGTGGAACGTCGGGAAGTTTTTTTTTGAAGGGGCAGGACAAAGATCGAAGGGGCTATGATAACCTCTGATTATAATCCTTCGTACCCAAGAATCTGTGGTGATGGTTAGCCAGGCAGAAGGGTACAAAAAGAAACATCCCCCAACCACCTCCAGAGGAAAGGAATTGGGCCACTCTTCAGGAGCACTGGTAGGATTGACCAGGGAAAGAATTCCTGGAACCCTGGTTACGCGGACTCCCTTTGCCCCGAAAGGAGCATCTTCCCTGTGAGTTTCCCCCTCTGCCTCTAGGGGAGAACTCAGCCTGTGTGTCACGGAAAGGATCCTGAGATTTCTTAAACCATATCTTCCCACTCTTTTGGTTTCGGGAGAAAGCACGTTGAGGGGAAGAACAACGGACACCTATGGGAGAAAGGGTCTTACCGTCCTGTTCACATCTGGCCAGTGTGCTTTTAACTTTGGGCCCAAACAACAAGGAGATCTCAATGAGGGCGCTAAGAAAGGAAGCCTTAAATGGTTCCGTGAAATTGCACAAGCGCATCCAGGCGTGTCGCCTCAATACTGCAGCTGAACCCGCTGCTCTAGCTGCTCCTTCTGATGCGGGAGATATCAGTCGCATAGAGGAGTTAGATACGGATTCAATGGTGGGCAGCTGAGAGGCCACTTTGTCACGGACCTCATCAGACACAGCACTAGCCAAGGTTTCAGAAAGCTCAGAACTCAGATCCCTTTGAAGGCCGGTGAAGTGTACCATATAATTCAGGGACCTGATAGCAAAGGTTGCTGAAGCAAAGATGCGCTTCCCTATCCTGTCCAGCACCCGGGACTCTCTTAGGTGGATGGACAGTCTGGCTTTCTTCTTCTCCCAGATCCTTTTTTGTTGCAGCCGTCACCACCACCAAAGCATCCACAGGGAGACCTTTGGACCAATGGGGATCTGAAGCAGGAGGGGACAAAATCTTACCTGGCCTCCGGGGAATAGCTTTGACGGTATCAGGAGCCTTCCAAGCATGCTGCACGATAAGCCGGACAAGTTCATCGGCAGGTGGAGTAACCCAGGAGGTAGGGGGCCAGGCGCAAAAAGCCTGCAGGAACACAGATTCCTCAGAGGTCGGATTAGAGGACTGCCAGTCACCTCTCTGTTTCAGGATTTCAAGGATATAACCAAAGGATACCTCAAAGGGTGACTGGGAGGATCCTTCCCCCTCATCGAAATCTGTTTCTTCAGTGAGGGACTGCCTCTGTGGAGTCCATGTGCTTCCTCTTACACAAACTTTTCTGGTGGACCTCCTCAGTGGGAGAAGCTGGAGAAGACAGCGTTAAAGGGGATTCCTGTGGGAATATGTCCTGAGGCCCTTGCACCCGGTGTCCGAAAGGTGCGACTTGTGAAACCAGTGTACCAGAGAAGGGCGGAGGTGTAAACAGTCCAGTATCGCCAGGAGAAGCGAAAGCTTTCTCCATCAATTATAGGTTCATAGGTTCATACTAGGCTATCTGCCCTAGGGCATTTATAAGCCTAGACAGAGTGTGTTTGGCTTTCGCCACCCATTTTAAATTAATTTTGCTATGCCTTTTTTTGAGGTTAGTATACTGTGCCTCTGTCTAACAGTGACACAGAAGTGATAGCCGGGGTAAACCTACAATCTCCCATCCACTCATCAAGATTCCTCTTAAAGAGAGTCAATGTGGGACTCTGCCTAACCTGGACTGGGATTTTATTCCAAAGTGAAGGGAGCCTCTGGGTTATGAATCTGTCCCTCCAGCATGTCCTGTTTATTTCAGTGCTGAGGTTCAAGTCTCTCAAGCGCGTAGCTCGATGGGATTTGGATTTTCTGAGGTGCAGCATGTCCATTAATTCCGGGTTGGACATGGCTTTATACGTCAGGCACAGATCGCCTCTGAGCAGGTGGTATGCCATGGAGTAGAGCTGGAGTTTCTTTAACCGGGCAGCATATGGCATCTGTTTGAGCACTTTGATCCTCTTGGTGAGGTACTTTTGGGGTCTTTCCAGTTGCTGCAGGTGTCTGGTAAGGTACATCCCAAAAGGGGCATTGTACTCAATTATGGGCCTGATGAGGGATGAGTAAAGAGGCACGATGACCTCCCCTGATCTAGATGTGAATCCCTTCATGATTAGGTGGGCTATATAAAATGTTTTTCTAACCACTTTGGCCACGTGGTTGTCAAATGAGAGATTGCTATCAACTTGGGTCCCCAGGTCCCTAATGACTTCTTCTGTACTTAATGGATTACCACCTGTGGTAATTTGTGGGCACTTTGTTTTTGCCAAAGGGGATGACTACACACTTTTTGGCGTTTAGCTTGAGGCCATGGCTCTGGCACCAGTTGTCTGTTTCTATGAGGCCCTTTTGGAGGATGCTTGTGTCAGCTGGAGAGTTGATTATGGTGCCCAGTTTGCAGTCATTTGCGAACTTGGTCAGCCACAGTCCTTCCGTGTTGGCCTGTACCGCCGAGAAATATATACCGAACAAGAGAGGTCCCAGGACTGAGATTTGTGGGACGCCACTTGTAATTGGTTTGGAGTCTGACATGGCTCCAGCAATTCTAACCATGTGGGTTCTGTCCTTGAGCCAGTTTGCAACCCATCTAGTGACATAGGGGTTTATATTTAAGCTGGTGAGCTTATCTATAATGCCCGAGTGGGGTATTGTATCGAAGGCTTTTGCGAGGTCCAGGTAGGCTGTGTGGACCACCTTCCCCTCGTCAATGGCCTTGGTGACTGTTTCAAAGAAATCGACCAGGTTTAAGAGGCAGGACCTGCCCTTAATAAAGCCAAACTGGGTAGGATCCAGTGTCTGTAGGTCCCCAATATCTTTATTTATGAGGTCCATGATGATCCTTTCCATAGCTTTGCAGACCAAGCTAGTCAGGCTTATGGGGCAATAGTTTCCAGGATCCGTTGAGGCACCACCTTTGTGGAGAGGGACCACTGTTGCTGTACGCCACTCTTTGGGTACATATCCTGTAGTAAGGCTAAGATTGAGCAGTAGTTTTATGTTTGGGTTTAGCTCTTCTTGGAGTTCATGTAGGACGCAGCCCGGGACACCATCTGGTCCCATTGATGCTGTGTTTTTTGCATTGGAGAGGGCGGCTCTTACCTGAGCATCTGAGATGTCAGGGGGGCAGCACCCAGTTGGGATAGATGTTTGCCCTTTTGGTGGGGGGGGGGGAGTTTGCACTGAACCTGTCAGCTAGGATGCTGGCAATGTCTGTGGGCTCTGTGTATTTTTTGTCATTTTGGACTAATTCTGAGCATATCTGGGAATTACCACCCAGGTTCCTAACATAACTAAAGAAAGCCTTGTGATTATCCTTAGTGTCCTGTGCAATTTTTCTCTCGAAGCTGGCCTTAGACGATTTTATGAGTGCCTGCAGTTTTTTGCTAATATTGATCAGAGATGCCTTCCCTTTTTGGGATTTTGCTCTATCATGTAGTAGCTTCCTCCTTCTATTGTATAGTTTGTTTATGGCTGGGGTCCACCAGACAGGACGTCTGCCTTTGGAGGATTGGGTCTTGGTTTTATATGGGATTGCATGATCCATGCATTCCTGAAGGTGTTCATAGAATGTGTTTATAAAGGTTTTGGCGGTCTGGGACGTATTTTCCACAGGCCCGGGGGCTTTGAAGGATTCCGCTTCGGTTTTGAGGCGTGTGAAATTTGCTTTAGAGAAGTTTTTCACTGTGGTTTTCTGGGCAGTGGGTGGGGTCGGGATGTGAATATCCAGTGAGATTAGTTTATGGTCTGATCTTACCAGTGAGGGATACACTTCTGGTCTGGAGCATAGTGTCCCCATGTTGGTGATTATCAGGTCCAGTATGTTTTCCCCTCTTGTGGGAGTGGTAACAAGTTGTTCCATAGCATTTGAGTTTATAAATTCTAGGAACCTTTGGGCTAGGTTGTTGAAGCTAGAGTAATGCTCCCAGTGTATGTTTGGGTAGTTGAAGTCGCCCAATATAATGGTGTTTGGAGAGACCTTCATATTTTCCAGTATTCTCAGGAAGGCTGAGAGGGGTTCCTGTGTTTGGGAGGGTGGTCTGTAGCAGGCTATAAACTGGAAGGCAGTTTTACCCACTGTTAGTTGCACATGGATAGTCTCTGATGCTTCGTGCTGTGCCACCAATCTGGAGGTGTGGGTATCTTTGACAAATATTGATACTCCCCCTCCTTTTGTGGTTCGGTCCAAGTTTTGGGGCAAAAAGCATGGTATGAGGTATAACCTGGTAGTGCTGGGGTGCTCTCCGGAGCCTTGAACCAGGTTTCTGTTACTGCACAGATATCGATGTTCTCCATGCTAAGGAGAGTTTCGAGTGCGTGCACCTTTAGGTTTAGACTTCTGGCATTGAGTAGCATTACTCTTAGTTTCTTATCCCTTGTGATACCTATGGAGGTGGGTTTGTCTTTTGAGCCTTGCCTAAAAAAGGCACTATGGGGGTAGCAAGAGCCTTTGCCAATATCCGAAAGCCCAGGGGTGACAGGTGCAAGCCGTCCCTAGCGAAGCATCGTGGCTTGTCGAGCATGTCATCCCAGGCTGACAGGCATTGGATCCCCTTTGAATGACACCAACACTTAAGCCAATTGTTGAAATTGATCATCTTTTCTTCATATTGTGGCATCATTCTTGGTGAGGGTAAGATGCTACTCAAGGTCAGGGTCATACCGGCCTGGGCTACATGCTCAGAGAGCTCCTCTACGTCTCTTTTCATGTAGTCCAGGGAGGTACGTCTCAGGTCATTCACACCAACATGGACAATGACTTGAGTCATATTTATACTGGCTGGTCCATATTTGGACGGCTGGTCCACCTTAAGAGGCGTGCATGTCTAGGACAGGGGTCAACCCTCCCCTAAGTGGCTCAGCCTGCTGACCCGGAGTCCGTGAATGGCTGTGGAGCAGTAAACTATGCGTGTCACAACTGACATCCTGGGCCATAGCAAAACTTTCCTGCCATGAAGGCAACTGCGCTTCCTTAGTGAGATCCGTAAAGGGGACCGCAGAAGGGGAAGAATGTGCTATATTCATGGACTTCAAAGGCAATGAAGGACGAGAATAAGAAGGGGTCTTTAGAGACAGGTGACCACCTCCCGATGAAGGCTAGTTCCAGAGGGGTGGGATATCTCTGGCCAAGAGCACCTGATCCACAAGACGCAACACATCATGTTCGGAAAGGCTTCTAGTAGACCTCACGGAGAGACTGAGGGAGAAACAGGCCTATCCACAGAAGAGGCAAACTCGGTGCCCATCTCACCCATCCACACAGAGGGCAACGGTGCCGACGGAGACTGAAATACGGGTGTCTGCACTGAGGAAGTCATCAGTGCTGAGGTCATGGTCTGCACCAACACAGGGATCGGTGCCGAAGTGGTTATCGGTACCGAAGCTGGAACCGACAAAACTGGAGTCAACAATAAAGGCGTCTGTTCCAAGGAAGATCTTGGAGCCAACGTGGTAAAGGCCTGCACCGACTGAACGGTCGGTGCCGATACAGTGGTGATAGTCTGAACTGAGGAGCCCCTAGGTGCTGATATAGTGAAGGCTGCAGGAGAAGATGGAGCCGAGATCACTAATGGAACCAAAGGTCTAGGCACCAAAAGCACTGGGGCTGACTGAGTGAGCTCCGGAGCCGAAACTTTAGCCTTTTTAGGTTTTGGTTGGCGGGAGTCCCCAGCCAGGGATGAAGGCAAAGATTTAGCCTTGATAGGAACATCCAAGATTTTTTTATGGGCTCTAGGAGGGGTGGAGGCCTCCGACCCAGAAATAGCCTCTGAAAAGGGAGAGTTAAGAAGTCCCTTCAGTAACAGCTTGTTTTTCCTTTCCAACAAGGTTCTATTCGAAAAGTTCTCACAAATAGCACAGGGCGGGTCAACAGACAAGTGGGACACCCCCAAACAATAAATGCACAAAGAGTGTGCATCAGAAGTAGGTAGTTTGTGTCCACAAACAGAACACCGCTTAAACCCCGGACTACCTTTATCATCTGCCATGACAGCAAATTAATTAATAGAAAAAGGTACCAGCAATGGTACAAAAGAATACCTGAAAGTATGAGAAAAAAAGGGAAGGATTACCAACGATGGTAGAGAGAGAATACCTTGCGGTAAAAGGGTAAAGAAAAGAGCAGAAAATCCTGAAGAAAATATGTACGCTAGATGCAATAGGGTAAGAGACAATGAAAAATAAACTTTTCTGACAGAAAAATAATCTGAAAGACTATTAAACAACAAATAACTGTACTTAGCTCAAGAGAAGTAGCTTGACATGACCGAATGGCAACACGGCAAACGAAATCGGAGGTAACAGGGAGAGGGGGATTGTGGGTAAGAGTTTAGCTCGAGAGTTTGAAGCTGACGCAAGCTTGGAAAATGGCCAGCTCGGTTCCTAGGTCGGAACAGATACCCATGCATAAGGAATAAACTAGGATTAACAATATCAGATCAGATTTTCCCAACATGGATCCTGAAAATGACAGGAATAATTGGTCAGATTTTTGGACAGATTTAGTCCTAAGGAGAAATGTAATGGTCTATGTACATCCAATAAATGCAAACAATATTCTCCTTTATTAGAAAGATTTGGGAAGAAAACTGGCAGGTCAATGGATTGATTAATATTTAACTCCGAGACAACCTTGGTAGAAAGGAGGGGTTAGTCCGAAGAAATACTATCTCTCTGTGGAAAAATATGTAAGGACGTTTTACGCACAAGGCCTGCAATTCTGAAATTCTTAACGCCGAGGTAATGGCTACCAAGAATAAAGTCTTCCAAGACAAGAATTTTATATCGCAATTGGCAGCAGGCTCAAAGGGATGACGAGTCAACATCTGTAGGACCAATGTCAGATTCCAAGGTTCTGTGAAGGGCGGTTTTATGTATAGGACCTCCTTTTAATCAAGTTTTACAGAGACAGTGAAATATTAAAGAGGAAGCTTGGAAACCATTCTGGAAGTTTGAGAAAGCTGCTAAATGGACCCGGATCGTAGAAGCTGATGCTCCTGAACGGAGTAAGGTTGATAAATACTCCGAACACCGAATTAATCAGAGCTGAAAAGGGGTCCAGTCCTTTTTCCTGTGACCAAAAACCAAATCTGCTCCATTTACTATTTATTTTTATTTATTTCATTTTACATTTGTTGACCGTGATAGTCCAACTGGATACACATGTCCATTTTCAGTAGAGGCCCGGGGAGAGATGCTCAACTAAGTTACTAGACATATAGATACAGTACGTTTTTAAGGCTAGGCAATACAAGTTATTTAGATAGCTAAACATCAATAAATCAACAAAAGTTTTACACAACAAATGGTGAAATAACAAACAAGAGATATAGACAAATACATACTATATTATAGAGATATGCTAAGAAAGGACAAACTACTATAGTACCTTCTATGATACTCTAATCTAGTACATAACTATTAGCTGATAGCAAATACATTCAGAGGTTAATAGGAAGGAGTGCATAGCAAAGCAGTAGTGAGATAAGTCTAAAGTATGAAGGATGGAAGTGATTAATCTGGGATGGTGCATGGACATAGCCAGTTATTTTTAAGGTATTCTTTGAGTTGCTTCTTGAAGAGTGGTGTAGAGGAAAGACATGAGAGTTCTTTTGGGAGCAGGTTCCAGTTTTCCCCACGTTGTTGGAAAAAAGAGTCCCCAGCCTTATTGTAGGACTTGTGTATTGATACTTGCAGTTTTGAGCTTAGGGTAGATAGATTTATGTAGGGGGTAATCAGGCTAGTTAGTATAGGTGTGTTACTAGGATGGCAGAGGATCTTTTGCATGATAGTAAGCTGGTAAAAGAGAAGTTGATTATGGAGTTCCAGCCAACCCAGTTGTTTTAGATTGTGACAATGGTGGGTTCTAAATGGGGAACTTGTGGCAAATCTTGCAATGTTGTTGTAGAGTTTGTAAGTTTGTTGCTGTTGCTTTTGGAAAGACTGGTATAAATTGGAGAGGCATAGAGGAGGGTAGAGCTTAGGTGGGTGTGGGCAATGGTAGTTCTAGCTGTAGGAGTAAGGTAGGATTTAATGCTATAAAGTGAGCCTAGCTTTCTGTTCACTGATTTTATTGTGGTGTGTGTGTGTGTGTGTGTGTGTGTGTGTGTGTGTGTGTGTGTGTGTGTGTGTGTGTGTGTGTGTGTGTGTGTGTGTGTGTGTGTGTGAAAGGTCAGACTGTTATCAATTGTTACCCCTAAGAGTTTGGTAGTTGAGTCAGGAAATATAGCAGTACTATTACTGGATAACGCTGTGAAGTCTATTTGTGTGGACTTTTTTGTAGGATTAAAGAGCAATAATTTGTTTTTTTGGGGGGTTCAGAAGTAGGCAGTGCTGTAGGAACCAGTCTTCCACTATGTTCAGTACCTTTTGGGTGAGGGATTGAAGTTCTGATAATGAAATAGCAGTGCATATTAATGTTGAATCATATGCATATTCTATGCAGGTAGCTTGAGGAATTGTTAAGTTGAGGTCATTAATAGAAATTGAGAATAGGAGGAGGCCCAAAATAGAGCCCTGAGGGACACGCAGGGGACAGGAAGATTTGTGGATAGTGCGTTATCCCACAGCACAGCTTGTTGACGGTTCTCCAGGTAGGAATAGAACCATTTTAGTGCAAGTGTATTGAGAGAGAGAGATTTAAGTAGATCAATAAGAAGCTGATGGTTAACCATATCGAAAGCTTTTGAGAGGTCAATGCAAAGTGCAGAAGATGGTGTGCTATTATGATATTTGTTGATGCAGTCAAAAAAGGATAAAAGGGCAGAGGTGGTATTATGGAATGGCCTAAATCCATGCGGATAGCTAGGTAGTAAATTATTTTGGAGAAGGTGGTTGAGTAGTAGTTGGTGGATACATTTTTCCGTTATTTTTGCTAAGGGAGAGAGTAAAGCAATTGGTCGAAAGTTAGGTCAGTGGAGTTCCCACCCTTATGTAAAGGGATAATATGGGAGATTTTTCCAGATGATGGGATAGGTCCTTCAGAAATTATTCTACTTAATAGAATGGAAATGGGACAGGCTACAACTTTGGCTGCTTTTTGCAAGTATTCGGCTGGTAGGAGGTCTGCTGAAGGGATACATGGCTTTAGTTTTAGGAGAAGGGTGCTAATGAGGGATGTAGAACTGGTTTTGGGTGGAATGATGGTAGTAAGCTAATTGAGGTGGATGACAGACATGGTTTAACAGGGGGTAGAGAGTTTGCTATTGATTGGACAGCTTCAGTAAAGAAGGTATTAAAGGCATTGGCAATATGCTTAGGATCGTTACTGGTGGTATCTGATGGGATTGGTGTTTTGGTGTGACCTGGGTGTAAGAGTTTGTTTATGCCTGACCAGAATTGTTGTGGTTTACGTTTGTGGGTATGCTGGAGTTGAAAGTAGAAGTTATTTTTGTAAGTCATTCTAGATCTTTTAGCAGCATCTCTCAACTGTTTAAATTCTAGATCTGTTGGGTTGTTAGATCATCTCCATTTGGCCCACATTTTGTTTCTATGTGACATTTTCAATCTGGTTTCATTTATAAGCCATGGAGCAGATTTAGTCCTAATTCTGATAGTGCATATAGGGGCATGATAGTCTAGAATTTGTAAGAATTTACTATTAAATTATGACACTGCCTCCTCTAGTTGGAGGTGTTTAAGTGGTGACCAGTCACATACTTTAAGTTCAGCCTGGAAGCATTCAAGGTTAAAATTTTTATTGGATCGAGTAGTCCTAAAGAAATTAGAGTTGGGGATATTGAGTCTTTATCAGATGACATAGGTCAGTGAATGTTCACGGAGGTCATCAGGAAGAGTACCTGCTTTATATACAGAAGGGTGATTGTTAACTAGGATCCAGTCTAGGATGCTTTCTTTGTTGTTAGGT
The DNA here is from genome assembly GCF_019279795.1 of Protopterus annectens. NCBI lineage: Eukaryota > Metazoa > Chordata > Ceratodontiformes > Protopteridae > Protopterus > Protopterus annectens. The sequence goes on from NC_056748.1 coordinate 772,558,649, forward strand.
TTCTTGATTCTAGTGGGGCAGGTAATGATTTGGGAAAATTGGTAAAGGTTAATATGAGTAGTAAGCTTGGGTGAGCTACAAGCGGTCCAGTCTATATTGAAGTCACCCAGCACTACTGTTTCTTGTGGTAGGTGAGTAGAGAGCCAGACAAGTAAATTTTCAAGAGTATTAATGCTTCCAGGAGGGAGGTAAGAGCAAATTAAATAGATGGATTTAAAGGTGTTTATTTGAAGTTTAGCAGAAAGGATTTCAGCATTACTATCAGTAGGAAGCTGCACACTGAAAGAAGTGATGTGTAGCCATGACTTATAAAGAATGGCTACTCCCCCACCTTTTTTTGTTTTTTACGGTCTAGTCTCAATATACTGTATCCAGGTGAGGTGATTTCATTATCCTGTGCTGTTGGTTTAAGCCATGTTTCAGTAAGACAAAGGATGTCAAAGGAATGGACATCTAAGAGAGCATGAAGATGGGCTATTTTATTGTTAATACTACGAATATTAAGATGTGCTATAAGGAGAGAGCTGGATGATTTATCTGGGTTGCAAGAGGTGGATGGAATGAGTGTTTGGGGATTAGAGCCATCTGTGTTGTAGGGACCAGGGTTGGGGTGAATGTCTCAGTCCAATAGGAGATAATGTCTAGGTCTATGTATGAACTGTAAAGTTTTAAGAGTAGATGTTTATGGATTTATTGCATTTGAGATAAGTAATTTGGCCTAGTCTGTGATACTTTGGAAGTAAGTAGATAAAAGATGCTGTGATATTAATGTGGTTGTAGGGGATAACCTGAGTTGCAAGTAAAGTTTGGTGGAGGGGATGGTGAAAGTCAGTGAACATAAGATGTTCATAGGCGGTTAGGATGTAGAATACAGGTAGGAAAGGAAGGGTAGTACATGGGACTAATAGTGGTATGAATGTAGACATAGGTGGTAGGGCCATAGTGAGAAGGATGATTTGAGAGAAAGTAAGAGTAATAGGAATAGGGAAGAGTAATAGGAGTAGGGAAGAGTAATAGGAGTAGGGAAGAGTATAAATAGATGTAATAGAGTGTGGGTTAGGAGAGAGGTAGGAAAGCGGTTATGTATGGTGCATTATAAAATTAAGGAGGAGTAGTAGTAGTAAAGAGTTTGGGGGTGTGTAGAAGGTTAACAAGCAAAAGACAAGGATAGGGTATTTATTGGAAGGGGTGTGGCCTGGGAGGTATACGGCTAGGATCCCTGGGGGTGGGTGGGAATTGGGGGTAGGGAGGAGAACGGAGTGAGCCCGTAGGGCGAGCGGAGCAGCAAGAGCCAAAGGGAGAAGCAGCTACAGAGAAAAACAAATCTGTAAGTAAACGCAGTCAGCATTAGAAAATGGAAAAATGCAAGTACAAAGTGTTATCAGAGATGGTGGGGAAAAAGTGTTTTAGGCAGGAGAAAATGCAGGGAGCATGACTGGGAAGGAGAAAGGTATGGAAAAAGGTCCAGGTTCAGTAGAGATTAGTGGGAGAAATAGACTACTTAGTGAGATAGTGTGTTACGTGGTTAATTGTGCCACCTAGTGGCAAATAGGAGGAAAAGCAAAACTGGGAAGGATACTTTATTATGAGAACCTGATAAAGTATTGGAGAGGGAGAGAAAAACAAATAAAAGTAATTGGGGATGGCGAAAGGGCACACAGGCTGTGGACGGCTGCTTAAACACAAGCAGTAAATACAGTGGAGAAGAGTAATCACCTTAAACTGTATAACAAAATGTCTGGTATAGGGCTACATACACTGTGTCTTGGGTACTTGGGGGATAAGCCGAACAGAGTGCAAGCAGAGCACTCGAGGCATCTTCAGGTCTTACTACTTGAAGACACCCAAGTAAGAAACACTATCTTTGGCAAGACTCAGAGTGGAAGACCCGGGGTAGACAGCAAGTGGCACTATGAGCAGCCAGACCACAGGACAGCGTGGGGAGATTACTATAATAAATTTTTCTAGTGGACAGTTTATGGGAAGCCAGAAGTATTTTTTGTACAGAGGAAGAGAAGTTATTTTGCCTGGCAGTTACCAAGTGGAGGTACCAAGCGGTCAGCTTGAGGTTAGATAGGTTTGGCTGCATCAACCCATGTGGGTGCAACAGTAATCCCGCAGTTGGCTCCAGAGTCCACAGTCGATGAAACACGTGATGCCAAAGGAAAGGAAAAAAAGACTTGTCAGGGCCAACAGGGTGCAATGAGAATTACTTTGTTTCTCAACCGAGGTGCTTTCTTTAGAAATTGTGGAATCAGTGGAAAGAGAGGGAAGGCATAAATCAGTCCCAGGGGCCAATCGTGTACTACAGCATCCCTCGGGGACTTCACCTGATGGGGGAATAGGACAAAGTAGCTGCTGCACTTGTAGTTGGTGAGAGATGTGAACAGATCACAGCAAGGCTGACCCCAGCGATGGAAAATCTCAGTCACTACTTTGGGACTGAGGGACCACTCGTGAGGCAGGAGAATGCATCTGCTCAGCTTGTCTGCAATCACGTTGGAATTCCCGAGAATGTCAGTTGTAACCAGAAAGCGGTTGGAGGCTATCGCCCATTGCCAAACTCTCATGGCTTCCCAACACAAGGGGTAAGATCTGGCTCTCCCAGATTGCTGATATACCAGATGACCGACATGCTGGCTGACTGGATATTTATTGTTTATTACCTCTAACCACTCTACCTTCAAGAAATCACTTTTCTTACACCTAGAATCTCAATGGGAATGCTCTTGTACCCACCCCACATAACCAACTCTACCTTTCCCTGTACTAACATTCTACTCTATTCATCTACTATGTTCGTTCATTAAAATGCATTTATGTTTTGCTTGTATTCCTTCGTTAGCCTGTACCAAGATTGTCACTGTCAAATGTTAAGTACATTTATATTTTGCTTATGTTCTTTTATAGTATGTAACTATATATTTACTGTCAAATGTTATTGTAAATGTATTTTCTTTTTTGGAGCTTTTCTCCCCAGGACTCCATTGAAAACGGGTTCTTCAATGGCCCAATGGACTATCCTGGTAAACCAACTGCAATAAATAAATAAATAAATAAATAAATAAATGACCGACATGCTGGCTGACTGGATAGCAATTGCCCCCAACGGGAGGGCAGATTGGAATACTTGCAACACCAGAAGCACCGCCCTCAGTTCTAGGACACTGACATGCAAACTGGCCTATAAGGGGTCCAAGTGCTTTGGACTCACTCTCCCTGAAAATGCCCCCCCTCACCCATTCAGGGAAGCGTCCATGGTCATTACGGCCTTGGGCTGACAGAGTGAGAAGGGACAACTCCATAATTCCATTTCTGGCTTAATCCACCAATTCAGATCTTGCTTGCAGTGGTTTGTTATGCAAATTGGTTAGGACATAGGATGCGTCAATAGGGACCACTGTGACGCTAGGAGCCACTGTAGTAATCTCATATGAAGTCTTGCTAGGGGAACTACAGTAATCGTTGCTGCCACTGATCCCAGCAGTTGAAGGACTGAATGAGCTGTGGCTTTGTCCTGACAGAGTTTCAGTCGGAGTTGAGATCTTAGTCTCTGAAGCCTATGAAGAGGAAGGGCAACTAAGCAAGACCCATGTGTCGAATGTTGCTCCTATGAATTCTGGGCTTTGAGTAGGTACTAGTTTTGACTTCTCTTCATTTATTAGTTCCCTAAGAGTTGTGCAAGCTGTAGAGTGTAGTGTAAGGAGAGAAGCAGTAGATGCTTGGTGGGGACGGTAAGGAGCTAACTGTTTAGATATGGAAACACCAAGAATCCTTGCAGTCTCAAGTGAGCTGTTACTACTGCCATACATTTGGTGAACACTCTGGGGGCTGTGGAGAGACCAAAGGGCAACACTCAAAATTGGTAGTGATTGGCTCCCAGCTGGAAGCGGAGATATCTTCTGGAGCATTAGTCCATTATTATATGGTAATATGCATCCTAAAGATCTATCGAGCACATTCAATTGTCTTTTTCCAGAAATGAGAGGATAGAATGAACCAGGACCATCCGGAATTTGGTTTGTCTGATGAACTTAATTACGATGCTGAGATCCAGAATTGGCCTCCAATTCCCTGTCTTTTTTGGCACGAAGAGTAAAATCAGGACTCTATCCGAGTCTGGTGGGACTGTCTGGAGGACTCTTTTTTTTTTTTTGGAACAGCTTTAGAATTTCTTGTGCTGCTGCGTCCCTCTGACTGGCTGGAACATCAGGGATTCCCCTTTTCAGCCTCAAGTAAAGACTGAAGGTGATGTGGTAACCTCTGGTAATTATCATCTGCACCCAAGAATCTGTTATGGAATGCCAAGCTAAGTGGTGCAGCGAGAACAGTCCCCAGACTGCTTCCAGAGGCAAGCAATTGGGCCGCTTTTCAGGAGCGCTGGTAGGGCTGCCCAGAAAAGGAATCTCTGGACATCTGGTTATACGAATACCCTCTGCCTCGGGAGGGAGGTGTCTTTCTAATGAGTTCCCCCTTTTGCCCCGGGGGGGGCCTTGCCATGTGTGTGAAAGACCCTTGGGATTTCCTGAACCACATCCTTCCACTCCTCCAATTCATAGAGTAGGATCGTTGGAGAGGGGAAAAATGTACGCTGACAGCAGACAGTGTCTTGCCGTCCTTTTCACACCCGGCTAGTATGTCATTAACTTTTGGACCAGACAGAGAAGAAGCATCAATGGGAGTGCTTTCGAAGGAAGGCTTGAAAGGGTCCGCTAAGTTGCACAAACACATCCAAGCGTGATCTCTCATGACAACACCTGCACCTGCTGCTCTGGCCACCCCTTCGGTTGTATGTGCCATCAACCACATGGATGAGCTGGATATGGATTCCAGGGTGGCAAGCTATGAATCAGCTTTGTCATGTACCTCATCAGACACTGCTCCTGCTAAAGTTCCTGAGAGTTCCTTGATCAGGTCTCTCTGAAGGTGGGTAAAATGTGCCAAAAAGTTCACAGACCATATGGCAAAAGCTGTTGAAACTTAAACCCGCTTCCCTAGTCTGTCCATCGTCCTGGCTCCCTGTTTGGAGGATGGACAGAAGAACGCTCCTCAGAGTTCTTTCCTTGTGGCCGCTGCCACTAGCATAGCATCTACTGCCAAGCCTTTGGACCAATGGGGCTGATCCCCTGGAGGAGAGAGTATTTTGTCTGGTCTCCTGGGGATTGGCTTAATGGTGTCATGGTCATTCCAGGTGCAGTACACGATAAGCCTGACCAACTCATCTGCAGGCACGGTCACCCAGGAAATAGAGGGTAGAGCACAGAAAGCCTGCAAGAATACAGACTCTTCAAAGAAAGGGGCGGTGGGCTTCCAGTCACCCTTCTGTTTCAGGACCTCTGAATGTCCCCAAAGGAGACTGTGGGTACCCTTCCCCATCATTGTAATCTGTAATTTCGGTGAGCGATTCCTCAGGGGAATTAATGTGCTTCCTCTTGCACAATCTCTTATGGGGTTGGCTCTTCAGGGGGAATGTCTGAAGAGGACTCTGAAGAGAGAGAGTGCCCTGCGATAGGGTATCTTGCTGCTCCCATACCCGATGTCCCAGTGCAATGGACTGTGTCTGCTACAAATCAGAGGGAATATGTATGTGATATTCTGGCACCGAAGGGGCCAACTGCCCTCTCCATAACCAGGAAGGCAGGTCCGCCCGAAGAGGGATGGGAACCTAGAACCGAGAAAGACAACCTCGGAACTAGTATCACACCCCACTCCGATGAACCAGGCCCCAGGAAAGGAGCCATGAAAGGACTCTGAGCTGCCAAAGCAACCGAATCCATAGACAGCACCGCAGGAAAAATGGGTGCCGTACTAGGGGTCAGGGTGCCGACAGACCAGTCATGGTCTTGAGAGTGGATAAGCTCCGACAAAGCCGTGGTCCACAGGGTAGGTTCAGGAATCATGGTAAGATCTACCAGTGGAACCAAAGATGATGACACCGGGAAAGCCGTTGGCATAGAGGGCTCCAATACTTCAAGGAAGGCTGAAGAAGGAATATGTGTTGGAGAAAAAAAAACTCTGCTCCAGATGGGAGGGAGGTTCTAGATGGAGATGGGACACCTGTGGCCGCTAGGAGCTGATCCACAAGTCATACTACATTGAGCTCTGAAAGGCTCCTGGTGGAACAGGTTGACATCCACGATGGAGATTCAGGTCGTTCAAGGAATGGACTTGGCTGCTGTACAACAAAGGGGTCAACTGACAGAGAATATAGGGTCCTGGCTAATGTCTCGAACTTGGGCACCATGGTTGGAAGACCAGAAGTTTGTGATGATGGAGGGGAAGTGAACGGTTTTAATGGAGAAACTATTTTTGGTACAGAGAGGGTCTGTGGTACTGTGGAAGGGGTCAGTACAGTGGGAGTAGTAGCCATTGTTGGCTTTGTGGTCAAAGACGGCTCCGTGGATGGAGTTTTAGACTCTGGTGCCAAGATATGTGTCAGAGTTATTTTCGCTTGTTTTGGATTTGGTTCTGTATGAACCTGGGCCTTAGTGGTTTTTGATTTCTGAAAATGAGGAGACGATGGTACTGACTGTCTCCACTTCATCATCTCTTTATTAGGAGAAGTGGAGACCTCTGCCACAGATAAGCCTCTGAGAAAAGGTTTTTTAAAAAGACCCTTTAAGATTAACTTGTTCTTGCGCAGCCAAGGTATTGTTTGAAACCTGTAGTGCCCTTTTTGTCTGCCATTATAGGCAACAGTAGACAAAGAGCAAAGAAAAACAGTAATTAAATGGTAGACAAAACAGAAGAGAAATTCTGTCATGACAGGCTACAGACATACGCATAAAGAAAGGGATTTATATATATATATATATATATATATATATATATATATATATATATATATAAAACCAACAATGGTAAGAAGAATACCTAAAGGGAAAGGGAGAGGCTTGTACCAATGATGGTACTAAGAAATACCAGTAAGGTAAAAGGGAAAGAAAATGTCACTCATACAGGAAAGAAAGTATTACTAAGTATGAACGACTAAGAAATAAAAGGATTATAGGTGATTAAAGACAAACTGCGTATATTTAGAGAAAAAAGAAACACTTAGCTTTGAGAGCTAGCCTGACGCGTCTTGAAACACTATGCAGCAAAGGGGATGAGGAGAGGGGCACTATGGGTAACCTTAGCTCAAGAGTTTTTGACTGGTACAAACTTGTTACATCGGCCAAGTCGGTTCCAAAGACGGAACAGAGACCCAACCATTATGAATGAATGAAGATTAACAGCATCAGATGAAAGGATAAAGGATGCCTGTGATGGTTCCATACAAATTTCAAGAACTAAATGAATTTTCATCCTGTGAAGACATGCTAAAGAACTGCAAGGATAGCAAACACCATGAAACCTAGAATTCTGAGGAACTTTCTTGCTGTGGAATGTGTAGATGATAAAACTTTTGATTGGGGGGGGGGGGGGCATCATGAGGGAATTTTCCATAAAGCGTCCCAGAAAGGTTAACCTGGAAGATGGGACTAGAAAGAATTTTTCCAAGTTAGTTTGAAACCTAGTTTGTGAAACAGGTTTACACAAAAAAGTAAGGATCCCCAAAATGTCTTGAACTGAAGTTGTTAAAAAGGAGACAATCACCCTGATAAGGAAAATGTGGATTCCCTGAAGTCTGCAGAAAGCAAGGACTGGAACTAGGCATTAGTGCAACACAGAAACAAAAAAAATCTTACAACGTGAAGTCCTTCTGAAGTAGAGGATTGTGCTATGCATCCCTGATGTCTACAGTTACTAGAAAATGACGGAGGAAAGGTCTGCAGGATTAACATTTGTTTTTAAGAGTTAACATCTTGAACTCTGGAATGACTAAAAGGGAATTCAGAATTGAAAACCCAAACTGGTCTGCACGTATCTTCTTTCTTGGGTACAAGAAAAATCCTAGAGTAAAAACCTTTCCTGCTGGGTTGGATGGACAGGTTCTACAACACTGCGAAACAGCATTTCTAAAAGAACGACAAAATAATTTTGGAGGAGTGGAAGATTGAGGTTCCTGAATTTTGGTGGAATGGAAGTCCAATGCCATTTGTAGAGCTTGTGAATTACTCGCAGTACCCAATAAATCAGTTATTTGTTTCAAGAAGTACAGGGAAAGAGCTGTATTGCTGGGGAAGGGGAGTGCTCAAGTAATCAAGCACACTGTCTGTACTGGGAAGAGCTTTAGGAGGTTACTCTTCTTCATGGTACCCCTTTGTCATTTATTTCTGTTTTGTTGTATATGTGACCTTTGTCCACCTGCTGTGGAAGTTTTCCTGAAGAAAGGCCAAGGGCATGGGGGATAATTTATGTTATATTTATGAACTGGTGACAAAAAAAATACATTTTACTTCCTACATTAACTTAATATTTTATAACAAACATTCAAGGACCTCTGCTGTGGAGTTCATAAAATTACTTTTACCAAGAAAGCATTAAAAATCTGGTATTTGGCATCCTCTGGGGAAAATCTAACTTGAGTCGGGCATGTCTTCTCATTACAGATTCTGTGGAAGTTGCTAGAGACAGCTTCCACTGCATTACATGAGCAACTGACTGGGAAGTTGTAGAATCTGTAGCAGGCAGGTTAAAATAGTGTGAGCAAATAAAACAAAAAGGAGGTAACCAAACATATGGGTATGGCAGCTGACTACTCTAAAGGCAAGGTCTGAAAGATGCATAAACCTTCTTCCCACATCTACTGAATGTCTTCCTGTCTTTTTCATTAGGGACAAGACTTGAAAAGGCTAAAGGCTTGGAGATGCCATCTTTGTCCATGGAAATCACCACAGGGTCAGCTAACAGATTCCTAAAAAGATATTCAGGCTGTATAAAATTACATGATTTTCGTATCAGGCACCTTGAGTGCAGGAGGCTGAAAGTCTGAAGCAGCACAGGCTGAATAAAAAGCATCCTCTGCAGCCCAGAGTACTGGAGACATAATCAAGTGTGTTTGTGGGAATCCAGATTCAGGAAGTCATAGTATGTTTTTGAGCTTTGAAATCTTCTAACATACCCTTTAAACAATTCTTTCACTTTCAAAATTGTATCAGAAAATGAAATATCTTCAACAGGTAAGTCAGAAGAAATACTTTCCTCTGACCCCACCTCATAACGTGCAGGAGAAGAGAGACACAAATGTAATTTAAGCCTTACTTCTCTGACTCCTTAAGGAGCTACTCTTCAGTGGAAGAGGGAAAGGCAGACTTGTCCTCTTAGAATGACAGGAAACTGGAGAACAGAACTGTAAAGATGGAAAGATCATAAGCCAAGACAGGAAATGCAGGCTGTGAGGGAGTCTTTCTTGCTACTACACAATTATTTTATATGTCTGTCAAAAAGGAGAAATGCAACTACTCTTCAGAGAAAAAAAATAAAGAAAGGAAGTTCCCCCAATGGCGAACTTATCTGCCCAGAAAGCCAAGATACAAGCTAACTACAAACAGTGAAGATGTAGTACATACAAGATGTTTGATCTACAACACTAAGAAAGGTCTGTACTTTGGTACCTGTACTTCTTTTGTATCAGCACTTCCTTGTGCTGCAAACATACGGTAAGTGACAAAAGGTGCCTAAAGGTATAATGGCTGCATGCCCCACTTCACTGACAAGTTAGGTCACATACAGCTTTATGCTACTGCAACAGTAATCCATAAATGTCCATAACGGGAGATAACTTGTTTACAAACAATGAAATATTTTATGTGAATCAAGGCAACTCTTATCTACTTTCACTGTATGAGAGTAACACACTCTGCTATGGGACTTGAGACTATTAGACAGTGACAGTCCTTCAAAACCTGTTAGCACTTGCCTTTGCACAGAACAACATTTTGGGCATGAGTACTTCATACATTTATACTAGGCAGCTGATCAAGCAGACTGTTCAACAGCCTGGCTACACATGTACCAACAAGGTGCTTCCTCTCTCCATAAAAATTGAAGAACAAGACCTGGGGTGTCTCATGGGATTCCATGTTGTCCCTATATAAAACAAACAGAACACACTGCATAATTTGTCTCATCTACTCCAGCTGCTAATCTCAGATTTTAAGAAATGTGCACTAGTCTATCACATAAATTAGATAAATTCCTACAAAAAAGCTTCACCGAATCAAACAGTCGTTGCTTAACACAATGTTTATAAGCAGCAAATTCTAGGGTTTGTTTTTTTTTTCAACATTTTTTTTTTTTATTATTTGGGAAGGAAACCTTGCAATGAGCCCTAAAAATGTGTTAGTGCTGGCATCTCACGAAGACAAACATTTTTTCCCTTGAGATAGGATGAAGAAGGTAGGTCCAGCAATAATTATGTCACAAAATCTAGCTGCTATGTTCTCAAGTCACACAATGGAATGACTTGCTATCTGACTAAAGCCTACAGGCCCTTGGGTATTCACCATATGTTAGTGGAATTATTGGCATGGAGAAAAATTTTAGCAAGTACAGACTTCTATGTAGTGCAGAATTTTACTCCCCCCCAAGCATAAAATTTCATGTTTAGGTACTTTATCTCTTTCATTTTGATGTAGTATGGGAAAGCAATTAAACATGCATTAGAATATAGTCTCCCTACCAAAGCCAAAATTTATTACATATAGCAAACTAGAATACTGAAGACATCATCTATATTGTGGAAACAGGAATACATTCTTTTAGGGGTAGAAGCCTCCATATGTAGTTAAAAAGAAGTTATGCCTTGCCATAATGTTCCATCTGTGTTGTTCATCTTCACCAAACCTTGACAGTGGGTTTGGTGCCGAACTCTAGGAAATGACAGCCGTATTTCCAGCTCATGCTCTCCAAAAACTCTCAAGCCAGGCTCTACCCATAATGCTCCTCACAGATATCATCTCAAATCAAGTTTTCAAGACAGCAGAATATAGTCAAAGATATCAGAATTTTTATTCATATACACATACAGACATATATACAGACAGAAATGAGGCCATCTATGAATTCTTGATGAGAAACTGAACAAAATTCAAGAGGTCTACTAAGACCCTTAGGATGGGGGAAGGTGGGTGGGTATGTCTAGGATTGGTGAAGATGAACAACACAGATGGAACATTATGGCAAGACATAACTTCTTTATCTGATGTTGTTAATCTTCACCTAATCCTTGATGTGGGACAGAATCCCCAGCTACTTATTTGCCTTGGGAGGTCTCATGTAAGAATATTCCGAAGCACCACAGGAGCAGAAAGCTGCTCGACCCCTCAAGACCTGGTTTAATTTGTAATGTGTGACACAGGTATGGTGAGAAGACCATGTGGCTGCTGCACAAATGTCATCCAGTGAAGCTCTTGCATGAAAAACTTCTGACGGGGCAATAGCCCTTGTGGAGTGGGCTTTAAATTGTTTTGGGAAGTTGAAGTCCTTGTGATTGATAAATGAAGGTGATACAGTCTCTCAGTCATTTAGATAAGGTAACTTTAGCAACTGCACAACTAATTCGTAGAGATGAAAAAGCTACAAATAACGGATTAGATTTTTGGAACTCTTGAGTTTTGTGGAGATAAAAATGCGATGGTCTGTGTACATAAAAATGCGATGGTCTGTGTACATCGAGTAAATAAAGTGAGTATTCTCCTTTAAGTTACGGAAAAAGGTTGGCAGGTGTAAGGTCTGACTGATACTGGATTCAGAAACTACTTTTTGAAGGAAGGAGGGGTTTGTTCTTAGTTGGACTCTTGTCTTTATGGAAGATTAGGTAGGGTGATTTGCATAAGGCTTGTAACTCAGAAACTCTCCTTGCAAAGTTGATCCCTACCAGAAATAAAGTCTTCCAAGACAAATATTTCAAATGACAAGATGCTGCTGGTTCAAAAGGTGCTTGTGTTAATGCTTGGAGAACCTTAGCCAAATCCCATGGAAGAAATGGTTCCTTAAAGGGAGGTCTCAGTAAGAACAGACCTTTCAAGAATGCTTTGGAAAGTTTGTGAGACATTACTGAAGAGTTATTCCAGCCAGTATGAATATTTGAGATTGCTGCTAGGTGAACCTTTATAGTGGAAGCAGAGGAACCAGATTCAAAGAAGGTATTTAAGAACTCTAGGATGTGGTGGATTGGAGCAGTAAAGGGATCAAATCCTTTATCCAAGTCACATATGGTAATTTTTTTCCATTTACACAGGTAAAGTTTCCTAGTAGTAGATTTGTGATGTGCAATTATATGTTGTACAGGCGATGAGAGGGAGGGATGCCTGGCAATCATGGGAATTGGAGAAGCCATACAGTCAGCTTGAGGTGCTGTAAATTTGGATGAACAATGTCCTCTGGGTGAGCTAGCAGATCCAGAACAAGGTCCAGACTCCATGGTTTCTGTAATAGATGAGGCCAAAGGAAGGGAAACCAAACCTGTCGAGGCCAGAATGGGGCAATGAAGATTATAGTAGTCTTCATCTTTTTGGCTTACCTCAGGAATTGTGAAATCTGAGGAATGGGGGAGAAAAGCCATACAACAGACCGGGAGGCCAACTGTGGAGAAGAGCTTCCCTGGGTGACTAACCCGGTGGGAGGATTACGGCAAAGTAACTACTGCATTTGTTGTTCAGGGGGAAAGCTATTAGGTCACAGCAAGGTGGGCACAATTGGCGGAAGATCCAGTCTGCTACTACAGGATTCAGAGACCATTCGTGAGGCATGAGAATGTAGTCCTGCTAAAACAGTCTGCTATCGCACTGGAACTTCCTGGAATGTGTGTTGCTATCAGAAAGAGGATGAAAGAAATCACCGATTGCCAAACTCTGACTGCCTCTCGACATAGTGGATATGATTTGGTTCCCCCCCCTTGTTTGTTGATATATCAGTCTACTGACATATTGTCAGTCTGAATTGCAACTATCTCTAGAGGAAGGGTATCCTGGAATGCTTGCAAAGCTAACAGCACTGTCCTCATCTCTAGAACGTTAATGTGCAAGTTGGCCTCCAGTCGGGAACATGTCCCTTGAATGGTCTTCCCCAGATAATGACCCCTCCTATTTGGCAAGCATCCGTGATCAGTATAGCTTGGGGCTAGGGAAGAATAAATGGCCGGCCAAGAAGTATCTAGTCGGAGCGAAGCCACCATTTGAGTTCTTGTTTACAATGATTAGTCAACAAGATTTGGAAAGACAGTGACTGGTGAATTAGAGACCATTGCGTTGATAGTAACCACTGTAGCATTCGCACATGAAACCTTGCTAGAGGAACCAGGGTAATTGAGGAAGCCATTAAACCTAAGTTTTGAAGGATAAGTCTTGCTGGGACTCTTATTGCTTTGGAGAATTTGGCTGACTAGAACCCTGATGCTTCGTAGTCTCTCTGGAGAAAGCAAAGCTATTCCTGAGTCGCTGCTTAGGTGAGCACCTATGTAATCTAGTTGAGTAGGCTGCAGGTTGGATTTTTCGAGATTTATATAAATGCTTAGAGACGTGCAGACCAACATAATGTAGTCTCTTGCCTGTTCTAAGTGACATCTGGCAGTAGCAGTGAGAAGCCAGTCATCGAGGTATGTAAAGATCTGAAATCTCTGCAGTCTGAGGTGTGCTGCAACCACTGCCATGCATTTGATAAACACCCTGGGGGCTGTGGCGAGTCCAAATGGTAGTACTCTGAATTGATAACTGGCTCGTAGTCAGAAGCTTAGAAACCTCCTGGAGCTTTTTTTCCATCATATGTGGTAATAAGCATCCCTGAGAACTGTAAAGTACATCCAGTCACTTTTTTTCCAAGAAAGGAAGTATGGCTTGTACAAAGATCAGCTGAAATTTGGTCTGGTGAACCAATTTGTTGAACTGGCTGAGATCCAAAATGGGTGCCCAGTCCCCCATTTTCTTTGGCACTAAAAATAATGAGCAAATTTATATATACATATGTATATATATATATATATATATATATATATATATATATATATATATATATATATATATATATATATATATATATATATATATATATATATATATATATATATATATATATATATATATATATACACATACATACATATATACATATATACACACATACATACATATACATATATATATATATATATATATATATATATACACACACATATATATATATATATATATATATATATATATATAATAAGGGGGAAAATAAAATAAAAAATTTCCCAACAAAAAATAATATATATATACACAAAAAAAATAAAAAAAAAAAAATAAATTAAAAATTTTATATATATAAAAAAAAAAAAACAACAAACAATATATATATATAAAAAAAAAAAAAACAAAAAAAAAAATATAAAAAATAAATATATATAATAAATATATATATACAAAAAAAAAATATATATATATATATATAGATATATAAAAAAAAAAATATATATATAAAAAACAACACAAAAAAAAGAGAAACACAGTTTTTTTATATATATATATATAAAAAAAACAAAACATATAAAATTTTTTTAAAAAAAAAAATATATATATATATATTTTTTTTTTTTGGAAAAAAAAAAAAACACACACACACAAGGAAATGAAAAAAAAATATAAAAAGGAAACAAAAAAAAAAAAAAAAAAAAAAAACAAACCATACAATCCCGTAATGCAGTCAAATAGTTCTTGTATCAATTCTTTGTTAGCTCCAAAAAACTCCAACTCAAACGGCAACTTTCTTGATATAAGAATGAAAACAACCATGCGGTTCAAGCTAGCAAAACTAAAACTATTTAATTAGGTACCCTTTCCCACCGCTTCTTCAGACAAAATAAAACACACAAGACAACCTTTATATACTTTTACAAATTTAAAAATCAACTGACCTTATTAAAAACATCTGAAAAACCTGTTGATTCAAATATCCCATACTGTTTGAGTGAAGGAATCCATAGCACTATGATGTGGCGGAAATGACATCACCGCATACATAGTGAAGGCAGGAAGTAAATCCTTCTTGTTTGATTTAAAGTAACAGTACTATTGTTATTAGGAAATTTCTAAACAGCTATAAATACACACAAACCTTATCACTTGTTAAAACTAGTACATATCATGGAAATGCATAAAGAACAACAACATAAAGACAAGTATAAATAACTAATGATATAAACTAGTAGCTCTAAGATGTAGAGTATATGCAAACTATGTATGGGTTGATGCTGAAGTTAAAATCAGAAATAAGAATTAAAAAATTAAAAAATTTAAAATTTTAAATTTAAAAATTTTGGAGCTCGTGGGGAAGAGGCAGCTGGATCACCAACTTCATGAAGGATTCATGATGTAGATCCAATTTAACCAGCTCCATAAAATAAAAAGTATTGAATATGAAATGTGTGAGCACTGATGTAAGAGACTACTTGAAAAATAACAACGATGTAGGCAGCTGGGACCGAATAAAGTCCACACATGAGAGTGTGAAAATTATGGGAGGAAGCCCCAGGAAATGTAGACTGAGGAATGTGAAGTATGGAAATGTAACAATGGAGTGAGGAACTACTGGAAACAAACTAGTAAGGTGGGACGGGGTGCGAATCCCCGTGTGAATGTGTAAAAGGTGGAAAATGTGATGGAAAAAAAGGTGGCGGGAGCTGTACATGTCACAAGAAAGAGGCTGGTATGCAAAATGTTTTATGTGTCTGGAAGAAAAAAAAGGAAGAATGCATGACCATAAAGGAAGGGTATGAAAGGGGGGGGGGGGAGGAAAAGGAAACAGCTGTCTGTGTGATGATATGAAAAGAAAACAAATGGAGGGCACAACTTGGAGTCAAGAGAGGATTAAACGAGTGATCTGCTTTTTAGATGGGGCTTGAGGGAAAAAGTGTCATTGAGGCCCATGCCCTTTGGGGGCCCCAAACTCAAAATCCAACGGTTCAGCATCTTCTGTCCTATTGACAATGTTGCCCTGGCGGCTTTGTAGGAGTCTCAACATGAAGGACCTGGAAGAGGAAGACATGATGAGAACCATTGTTGAGCATGTGTCTGGCTAGGGCACTACTATTGTCATGTCTTTGTAACAGTAATAGTGGTCTCTGATCCGTTCTCTCAGTGTACGGTTGGATTTTCCAACGTAATAACAAAAAAAAGTGCTGCAGTGAGCTACATAGACTATATTGCGGCTCATGCAGGAAGCATTGAATCGGAGTTCCCAGAGTCTGCCACTATCCGGATGCTTGAAAAGTGGGGTTCATCCACATAGCAGCACTGTGCACATTCCATACATTTCGATGTTTTCTCAAGTCCTGTTTCTATTGTAGAAAGCTGGGTTCTAAAAATTGTTTAAATTGACATATTATTTTAAGAAAACTGGGATGAGGGGCCCAAAGTTTTTTTTGAAATGTTAAAATTGTTTTTGAATAAAATTTTGAAAAAAGCCAAATTTTTGCTGTAGGGAATAATGTTTAAACTCCATTGCTTTTTCCTTCTTCTAGTATATATTTTGGGTAAAATTCCCCCCTGTTTTGTTTTTCCCCCGGTGGGGTAAAACATTTTTTAAATTTTTGTTATATTTCTGTAAAGCCTGTGTGAAAACCCCAAATTTCTTAAGGGGTTTTGGTGGGAAATTTTTTGAACCCTTTCCCATTAGGTAAAAGTGGAATTTCTACTTTTTAAAAGTAAAAAGATCCTTTTTAACAGTTTTTCCCGTTCACATTGTTAAAAATCCTTCTGTTAAAATTTTAACCTCCCTCCCAAAAATTTAACCCGTGGAAATTTAAAAGAATTAAAAAATTTTTGTGTCCAATAATAAAACCTTTGTCCCCCAAAAAAAAAGGACATCCAAAATTTTAAAAACATTTTTTTTTTATGACTTAATCCCTTTTTTCAAAACCAATTTTGAAAGGGTTTTGGGACAGCTTCCCATTTTTTAAAAAACCATGGTTTGTTTGTAAATGTTGGGTATAAAACTTTTTTCTAAGACCTTATGGGGGAAATCTTTTTTGTTT
>NC_056748.1:772581042-772603542 GCF_019279795.1 Protopterus annectens
ATGTCAGGTGCCCCCAAGTAAGTAGGCAATACATATTGCTAATAAAACATATAAAAGGAATAAAAGGAATACCTTCAGTTACAAGCCAATACACCACAAAGGTTGTACAGGATAGAAAGGTATAGAAAAGTTCAGCTAGGTCAGATGGGATGGAGGGAGGTTAACCTGGACTGCAGCAGTGTGAACACTCGAACATCTACATTTATGGTAGGTACAAAACTGTACTATGTTCATAGTGTTACACTGCTGCAGTCATCACACTTGGGTTGAATCCCAAAGCTAAGGATAGGTGGTGGAACTAAACAGGGTTTGGAGAAGCTAGTAGGCCCTGCAGAACTGCAGTGGCAAAGCCAGCTCTGGTTTTAGAGTATAGAGATAAGTGATGGTGCTTAGTGAAGGTGTGCACTGAACTCCAAGTTGCAGCCTCCAAAATATCCTTGGCTGGTACCCCTCTGAGGAAGGCTATTGATGTTGCTGTAGCCCTGGTGGAATGGGGCTTAATATTACCAGGTACAGGTTTCCCATGGTGTGTGTAGCAGAAACGGATACAATGTCCTATACATTTTGAAATGGTCTGTTTTGAGATGGCCTTTCCTTGTGATCCTGCAGCATAGGATACAAAGAGCTGGTCAGATTTTCTGAAAACCTTAGTTTTATCCAAATAATAAAGTAATTGCCTGTGAATGTCCAAAGAGTGTGGGAGCCTTTCCCCTTTGTTCTGGGGGTTTTGATAAAAGGTGGGCAAATGAATGGTTTGGTTTAGGGCCACACTGGATACCACCTTTGGCATAAAGGAAGGATTAGTTCATAAAGCGACTCTGTCTTGATGAAAAATAATGAAAGGCTCCACTGCCATTAGGTCCTGTAGCTCAGAGACTCTTCGTGCTGAAGTTATTGCTAGCAGCAGGGCAGTTTTCCATGATAGAAACTGTAAATCAGCTGTAAAAGCTGGTTCAAAGGGCGGTAGTGTAAGTTTTTCCAAAACAAAGTTGAGATCCCAAGTTGGTGTTGATGCTCTCCAGGGCGGTCTTATGTTCTTAGCCCCTCTCAGGTACTGTCTTAACTGATGTGAAAATATAGGAGGATCCGTGTTGTATTGAGCTGAAATAGCTGAGGCGTGGATGTTAATAGATGAAAAGGAAAGTCCGTTGTGCAACATCTCAGTTAAATATTGTAGAATCTGAGGAATATTTGGGACAAGGGGATTTTGGCCTTTAGCCTGGTTCCAGGCGCAGAATCTTTTCCATTTGTCTGAATAGGCTTTCCTGGTGCTGGGCCTCCTGGCCTTCAGAATGACATCCATAACAGCTTTAGAGAGAAGTGTTGACTGGTTGTTTAGGTAATTTGCCATGCAGCCAGATTTAAAGTCTTGAGCTGGCTGTGTAGAATCTGATTGTTTTGCTGAGTGAGCAGGTGAGGAATTTGAGGTAAAATCCATGGTGGGCCTTGAGCCATGTTCCTTAGTATTGGATACCAGTGTTGGCGTGGCCAGTCTGGAGCAATGCGTATCATTTGTGGCCTCTCTAATCTGGCTTTCAGCAGCACCTTTGCCAGAAGAGGCAGTGGAGGAAAGGCATACACTGTTAAATGTTTTCCAACTGAATGAGAGGGCGTCCACTTTCCAAGCTAGGGTGTGGTATGTCCTTGTGCAAAATTTCTGTAGTTGGTAGTTTTGGGGGGGGGGGGGGGAGGCAAACAGATCTATGTCTGGGCTCCCGCATTTATGAGTTATTGCGAATACTTGTGGATCTAGTTTCCACTCGTGAGGATCTATGATGTTTCTGCTTAGATCGTCTGCCAATGTGTTTTTCTTTCCTGGCAGGAATTGTGCTTGTAGTTGAACTTGGTAGGTCAGTGCTGTGTTCCACAAGGTCATTGCTTGCCTGCATAGGGGGTAGGAATGTGTGCCTCCTTGCTTGTTTATGTACCACATCACTGTGGTGTTGTCCGTCTTTATTAGCTGTCCTGGATGTAGGAGGTCCTTGAAAACTGTTAGGGCATTTTGTACAGCTAGCATCTCTTTTTGATAGATATGTAAATGCCTTTGATCTGCAGACCATTTGCCCTGAATATACTGTCCTGCCTGTGTGCTCCCCAGGCATAATCCGATGCATCTGTTATAGTTTGCCTGGCTGTGGGTAAGGTAAAAGGCTGACCCTTGTTGAGGTGACATGCCTAAGCCCACCATAGAAACTCCTGTTGAAGGCAGGGAATGAGTTGTATTATTGTTTCCAAGCTGTGGTTGTGTCGAGTCCATACGCTTTTCAGGTACCATTGTAATTTCCTCATATGCAGTTTTGCATATGGTATTACTAGTATGCAAGATGCCATGAATCCCAAGGCCTGCAGAATTTTTCTTGCAGGGAGTTGGGTCTTTGTTGCCATCATTTTGAAGTATTGAGTCAGTTGTCCTTGCTTGTCTGGCATGAGATAAGCCATCTGGGCCATTGTATTTAAGCTGGCACCCAGGAATATTATGTCTTGTGAGGGCACTAGTTTTGACTTCTTTTCGTTTACTGTGTACCCTAGGCAACTTAATAGGTTTTTGACAAACGCCAGATGTTTTAAGTGTCCTTGCTTTCTGCTTGAATAAGGCAGTCGTCCAGGTATGGATATATTTGAATTCCTCTTTGTCTGCAGTATGCAATTACTGGTGTCAGGCATTTTGTGAAGACCCTGGGTGCAGTAGATAAGCTAAAGGGCAGTGCAGAGAATTGGTAATGGGTTGAACCTGCTATAAATCGGAGGTATCTTCTGCAATTTTGTCTGATAGGGACATGCAGGTATGCCTCCTTGAGGTCCAACGTTACTAGCTAAGCCTTCTTGCCCAGCATGGGAAGAAGTTGCTGTAGTGTTAGCATCTTGAATTTGGGTACTTCCAGATATGTGTTTAGAATTGAGAGGTCCAGAATGGGTCTCCAGGCTTTGTCCTTTCGGGGAACTAGAAAGAGTCTTGAGTAAAATCCTCATCCTTGCTCCTGTGTAGGAACCTGTTGAATGGCTCTCATGTCTATGAGAGCTGTAATTTGTTTTTGAGCCTCTGCCCATTGATTTGGTGGCAGGTTTGGCATTCCTTTCATCCTTGGTAAAGTGTGAAAGTGGAATCTGTATCCTTGAGATACAATATTTAGGACCCATTTGGCTTTTGTGATGATGCGCCAGTTGTCTGCAGAAAGTGCTAGTTTTCCTCCCAAGAGAGCTGCCAAGAGGGATTTGCTTGGCAGTCTGAGGGGTAAGATATTGTGTTTGTCTTCTGGTAGTTTGAGACCTGTCTTCTTGTCCTTTCTGGGTTGTGGCACCCCATTGTCGAGGCTTGTAAGAGCCTTGTGACTGACCTCTACCCCTTGGGCTTCTGTATTTGCCCCTCTGTGGTCTGTCAAAAGCTGGAAAGGACCAGTTTTTGGTTGGCCAATTTCTGCTGAAACGAGGGGGTTGAACCTGTAAAAAAAATCCTTGACAGTCTGCATAGACTTTGCCTTATCCTCCACTTTCTTTAAAACTTCTTCTGCTTTTACACCAAATAAAACATCCTGCTGTAAAGGCGCATCCAATAACTTTGCTTTAACATGATCAGGTAAAGTTTGTTCTTTTAACCAAGCATGCCTACGTACGACAGACCCTGTCACTGCTGCTCTACAAGAAGCTTCCAATGAATCAAATCCACATTGCAAAGTATGTTTTCCCACTTGTTCAGCTGCATGCAACAAATCTTGCATTTCCTTGTAATCAGGCTGCTCTGTATATGTGATCATTTTTTGTTTTAATTGAGACATCAAATATTGGTGATATTTCAGCATGTGAAACTGGCAATTTAAGGCCCTCATAGCTAGAGTAGCTGAAGTAAATACTTTCTTTCCCCATCTGTCTAGTATTCTAGAATCCCTTTCAGAGGGTACATGATTTTTAGCAATAGAGGCCTTAACCCCTTTGGGACCCTGGGAAATGGTTTCTGGGTCAGCAACAGGGCTTTTATATAGGAATTTGTGAGAGTCAGGGACTCTGTAGTATCTGTCTGGTTTGGCTGGTGCAGGAGGTAATGAATTTGGGTTAAGGCTAGATTCTGAATAAACATCATCCACAATGTCTAACACAGGTGGAATAGCAAGTGGTCTGTGCTGGGGTAGTAAAAGGAACTCTCGGAGCCTTTTCTTAGAATCAGAGTAATCCTGGCCTTCCCAGCGGAAATGTTCCCTCATAGTATGTAAAGTTTCCCTAAAAGAGTAGTCTTCTGGGGGAGATGCTGAAGGAATAGACTCTTCAGCATCAGAGTCTTCATAAGGGGGAAAAGAATATTCCTGTTCTTCAGAAGAATCTGAGGAAATTGAAACCTGGTCAGAGGAAGCGTAGTCCTCCTCCTGTCTAGGCCTTTTATCAGGAGGGGGATGGGAACCCCTGATTAGGGTAATTAAGTCTTCAGCCATCTTAAGCATCTGTTTCTTAGGCATGGGGCCTTGTACTGGAGACTGATGTAGTCTTCTTTGCTTTTAAAGGAGTTTTCAGCTTTGCATAGGATTTAATAGTGAGTGTAGTCGGTCTGAAGACACCTACTGCAACTGAAGGCGTTTCAACTGCACCGGAATCTCCTTCAGCCATGGAGGAGTCGGAAGGGCCTAAAGATAAAGGTTGTGGAGGCCTAGCAATCTCCACTTGGGAATCGGATGCCGCCTGGGGTTCTAAATCAGTGGTCGTCAGGGGCTGCGTAGGTGTCTCACTGAAAACCAGAGAACCGGCGACTGGCCTAGCAGAGGCCTCGGAGTCTGGTTTGGGTATTGGCTGCCTGTCCTTATCTTTCTGTTTTTTATGCATTCCGGTAGTCGGCTGCTCCGACGGCATGGTATAATTAAATTTCCTACCAAAATAATGTCGGGCGAAATCAAACCAACGTTTTATAGTTAGTTTGTTAAACCTAGCACAAAACCGACAACCTGCGACATCGTGGTCTGGGCCTAGGCAAGGAATACAATAAGAATGAAAGTCCTTATGAGGTATTTGCTTCCCACAAGAATGCAATTGTTAACTTTTTCTGACATCGGACTGAGGCAAGAAAAGGTTCCCCAATGGGGTACTTAGCTTTATTGAAGACTTTGATCTGAAATTCGATTTGAAAATTTCAGGAGTCGACCGACCGGCACTTGCGAACTGCTTCTGTTTCGGGCACCGTGCGGCAAGAAAGACTGAAGAAAATGGCGTTGGCTGCCTCTTATATACCCCTGGCGCACTGACGTGAGGGAAGAAGCGACAGCAACCGACGCCGGACCAAGACGTTGGAACTCTGGCCGACTGCGGGACCGCCTGACGGCAGGATAACCCAAGTGTGATGACTGCAGCAGTGTAACACGATGAACATCATGACATCAACAGCCATGACCATCTTTTCTTGCTCATTCTTTTGCAATTTGGCTCTCACTTTGGGAACAAATAACATAGCATCTTCAAAGTGGGTGCAAGCAAAAGACATCTCGAAATTTTCAAACTTATGATGCCCAAAACAAGGCATTCCTATGAATGGTTATTCCAGTCATGTTTGCTTGGGCATTATGAGCCAAGCGCACAGACTCTAAATGAAAAAAGACATGGTAGCACCTTATCTGCTAATGTGCATTAGAATTGGATTCTATGGGTCATGTAATTAAAGCACCTTGATAAAACAAGGTACAACATGTTTCACCTCAACAGACTAAAGCTTTATAATTCTAATCAGATGGCTGCACGAAAGGATTTTCATAAAATCAAGCTGCTTAGTGGAGTCTCAGTCCAACATTCTCAGTCCTTTGGAGACTGAAGGATCCTGTTAAGTCTTCTTATTTCCATATCCTCTACACAATAAGAGGAACCACCTATCAGCCACTGGTGCCACCCAAGAGGAATGTTAGGTAAACTGAAAGCATCTTTAAGGATTTTCTGTAATGGATAGATTGGGTTAATTGGCTAATCTCCCTACAGACTCGACTCATTAGCTTGCAAAGCCCCCAGAGTTTGAGTCTTTAGGATTGGAAAAGGGGTAATACTCCACATCAAATCTTGATAGCAGGGGTGCATAAATATTTCCTCTTGAAACATTTTTTCTTGGTAATGTCTGCAGGGAAAATGTCCAAGGGGGAGGAACAGCAGCCAACATCAAATACCCAATGTTCAAATAACTTTCTGCTCCCTTGGCCCTCTAGAGAAAGAGAGAGACTAAAGGACTCAGATCTGTGTCGGTCAGTGGCTAAGACACATCAATGAGACTGGGTCAATAAGCATGGTCAAGAAATCTGTTCTTTTCTCAGCAACATCTACCAGACTCCTGGCCCTGAGATATCTGGCAATTCAGAGATCACTTCTACCTAGAAATTTGATACAGAGTCTCCATCATAGCATAAAGGATGTTGGTGACAACAAAGAAGGCCATTTTAAGGCCAAAACACTGAATGCTGAAATCACTAACATCCCAAACAGAGCCAAAGGCATCAAGGTTAAGGCCTCAACATTAATGGCCTCAAACTTAGTAGTGTTTGGCACGGAGACTACATATTGTCAACAAGACTGCTGATGCCAAGACAATCACAGAAATCTATGCCAAAGAAGCCTGCAGTGGCAAAGCCAGTCAGATTAAGGGAAGCTACAGCCTTGTCAATTAGGTAAATCCTTAAGAAAAATGTAAATAAAAATACCCACTCCCATGAAAAAAAGACAGCACAAAAACAGGGGGAAGGAGGGAGAACGTCCCTATTGCAACAGTGCTCTATTCAAACAACCGCCACTATAATAGGTTAACTCACACAACTGTACTTTGCTTATCATTAGATCACTGCTGAAGTACCCTAAGCCATATGGGTAGATTACCAGGGCTTAGAAAGAAAGGGGGAAGCAGAAGGGTCAGAGTCCAAGAGCCCCTGGAGAATAGTCCTAGTAAAACCTGCTCTGGGCCTAGAAAAGAAATCTAAATGTGTAATGTTTTATAAATGTTAACACACACAACTAAATTTGATGCATCTACAAGCCTTAGATTTCACCCCTTTCCAAAAAAGGCAGAGAAACCAAAGCCCTGGTAGAATGGACCCAGACCTTGCCTAGATGTGACTTATGTTAAGCATAACAGCAGCATGTTGCAACAGCTTGAAAACTGCTGGACACAGCTGATCCAAGCTACTAAACATTTTAGTCCCCTCAAGGCAGTATTAGACCTGCGAGTATCCAGAATATGTAATAACCTTTCTCCATGGGATCTGGAAGAAAAAAAAAAAATAGGGAGATGAATAGCCTGACTCAGATTAAACTCTGAAACCACATTGAGAACAAATCCTTCATTTATGCCTAAAGTCATAGCCTTATGAAAACTGAGATAAGGAAGACTCAACACACAAGCCTGTAACTCAAGACACTCTTCTTGCTGAGAGCAAGAGTAATGCATGACACTGTTTTCCAAGTTAACTTCTTTCAATTCAGCCTTGTGAGCTGATTCAAATGGAAAAAGTGAAAATTTCCCTAGGGAAAAAAATGTAGAACCCACGGAGTCAGCCCCTGCTTTCTAGGCAGCCAGATACGCAAAACCCTTTCAAAAATTGTTTTGAGTTGAAGCGGGGAAGAAACCAAGGATCCACTGGCAGACAAGCAAAGATGGCTGAATGCGAATCTTGATACAAGAGCAAGAAGGGCCAGAGCATAATTCAGACAATATTGTAGAATGAGGGGCATCTGAGTATTAAAAAGGGTCCTTGTTCTTATTTTGCGCCAACTAAAATATTTTCCACTTAACCATTTAAGGTTTTCTAGTAGCAAGTTTTATTCTTGTTTAATACCTACAACACATCCTCAGAAAATCAGTTTTAATACCTTTTGAGCACTATCACCCAGTCAGTCAACTGAACTCAAAGGCAGGGATATATCAAACAACTCTGTCTTGTGGGAGCCATTCTGCAAAAAAAAACAATTGGAAATGGCCAAGGATAATTACTAAGGGAAGGGGGAATATCACAATAATGTGGTACATGGAGGGGGGGGGGGGGGTACCAGATCATACTGTGGTAACTTGGGAAGTAGCATCTCACAGTCTATCCCTTCAGGCTATCTGCATTCTGTTGGAGCAAAACATAGCTGCAGACAAAGTGAGCAGAACCAGGACAGACCTTCACAAACTGAATGAGGGAGGGGGGCTGTGCCTTCCAGGAACTGATCCAACTGCTCCAATTCACATCAAGCAGTTAAAGAAATTCTGCTCCAGGATTCCTTGCAAGAATACCAGAAGATAGATTCCTTCTCATTCCCATGGCTGGGAATGTTCTCGTTCATCATTCCACCTCTACCTCTGGTAACAAAGTTATTCTAAACTTACAGAAGGAATCTCCAAAAATTACTGGGAGGATTACTTTTTAGGAGAGGCAACAGTGATTGTCTGCAATTACTAGCAGACAGCCTGCAGTCCAAAGATGGTTTAGAAATTTCAGAGCATTTAATACTGCCATCACTTCTTGATACTTGTGTTTTCCTAAGTTTTGCTTGTTCCACAGACCCTGAACTTTCACTCTCTTGGAAAAGGTTCCCCAAGCAAAACTTGAGGAATCTGCGATTACAGACTTGGGAGCTAGAAGGGAAAATGGGAGATGTGGGATGAAAGAGAACTGGTCCACCTACCAAAGTAAGTCCTTTTCACAACCTCAACACTGGGATCTGAAAAGAAGCTGAGTGCTGGTGTTTAGTCCAAACAGACTTGAACCAGAGAATTTTTCTCTTGTGAAATCTGCCCAGAGGAATCATGAGAATTGTAGAGGTCATGAAACCGAGAATTCCAAGTTATTCCCTGGCTGAAGTCAGAGATGGTTTGGAAAAAAAAAAAAGACAAAAAAAAAAAAAAAAAAAAAAAAAAGTAATGGTCTGTTTTGTCCTGAGGAAGAAAAGTACTAGTTAAGTATGCATCCATAAAGCATCCCAGAAATGCTATTCTGTGATAAAGGATGAAAAGTTTCTGTACGTTTACCTACCCACTGAGGAGAAGGTCCCAAGCAACAGATTCTTGGAAATTTGAAAAAAAAGTGTCTTCAAATATAAATCAGTCATCTTAATATGGGAAAATACTATTGCCTTACAACCTGCCATGCACTAATACTGGTGCCAGATATATTGTAAATACCCTTAGAACTGTAGACTTATTTTATTTACTTACTGACATCTGATCACCAGGAAAGTCTGACTGGGTAGGAGCTAATTTTCAGCAGAGGCCCAGGGGGGAAGCGCCAAAGTATTACAAAACATTTTAAGAACAATTTTATAGTCTTAAAAAAGGCAATGAACAACTACAGTTTAAATAATTATACCAAATTAGACACCACAAAAATACTGGTTAAGAAGAGAGAAATGTTATATGCTAATTATTTAATCGTTAGAGACATTTTAGCCAGTTTAGAGAGAAATTAAAGGTACATTAGTATAATACAAACGGGAAAGTACAGTTGTGTACACTTAAAATAAATGTAGATGTTAGAGTGTATTCACTGCTGCAATAATCACCTGTGGGTTATCCCTGTTGAGGTAGCCCTCAGCCAGCCCGAATACCAGAGTCAAGGTTTTTCTGTGTCGGCTGCTGTCGCTTGCTGCCTGATGTCAGGTCGACAGTGCTATAAAGGAAGGCAGCCAACGCCATTACATCAGTTTTTCTTTCCCTAACCAGTCAGAGGCCCAAGTAAATATGGTAAAGTGGTCTTGGTGGCTAAAAGCCACCATTAGAAAAACATATGTCTCCCTAAAGAAAGGGGATATAAGGGGAAGGAGGGTGGGAAACCAGGACTGCAGCAGTGAATACACTCGAACATCTACATTTATGGTAAGTGTACACAACTGTACTATGTTCTTTGTGTTTCACTGTTGCAGTCATCAACTGTGGGATGATTCCCAAAGCTGAGGGGAGGTAGGATAATTAAGAGACCTAGGAATGGGTCAGCATGCCCTGCAGAACTGCAGAGGCAAACCCTGCCCTAGCCTTGGAAAACAGAGGTAGGTGGTAATGCTTGGTAAAGGTATGGGCATCAGTTCAGGTGGCAGCTTCCAAGATGTCCCTGGTGGGAACACCTCTGAGGAATGCAGTGGAAGTGGAGGCTGCCCTAGTGGAATGGGTTTGAATAGACTTGGGGGAGGGGGGGTTACCATGCAATCTGTTACAGAAATGGATATATAGTGCAATATCCATTTGGAAATGGTTTGTTTGGAAATGGGCTTCTCCTTTGCCTCGGGGCAAAGCTGACAAGTAGTTGGTGTGTTTTCTTGAAGGGTTTAGTACGGTCCAGATAGTATCGGAGCTGTCTGTGCAAGTCTAGTGAGTGCAGAATTTTTTCCCCCTTGTTTTGAGGGTTAGGAAAGAAAGTGGGTAGATATATGGCCTGGTTGAGGGTTACATTAGATACCACCTTGGGCATAAAGGAGGGATTAGTCCTCAGGGAGACCCTGTCAGCATGGAAGATGATGAAAGGCTCAAAGGCCATCAGTGCCTGAAGTTCTGAAACCCTTCTGGCTGAGGTGATAGCTAGGAGAAAAGCAGTCTTCCAGGAGAGGTATCTTAGTTCTGCTGAAGTAGCAGGTTCAAAGGGAGGTAAAGTTAGTTTTCCCAAAACATAATTCAGGTCCCAGGCTGGAGTGGGTGGCCTTCTGAGAGGTCTGATACTAGAAGCCCCTCTGAGGAATTGTTTAATCAAGGAATGGGAGAACACGGGCTGTTCTGTATCAAAATGAACTGAAATGGCAGAGGCATGGATTTTAACAGAGGAGAAGCACAGGCAACTATTAAGTAGCTCCGCAAGGTAGTCCAGGATAAGAGGAATGGAAGGTTGTGAGGTATTGCCCCTTCTGGACTGGATCCAGGAGCAGAATCTTTTCCATTTTCCTGCAGAAGATTTTCTGGTGCTGGCCCTTCTACCCTCTGTGATGATGTATAGGACCTGTTTGCTTAACAGGGGCCCCTCATTTGTCTTTAGAGTATTAGCCATGCTGACAGTTTGAGAGTCTGAAAGTTTAGGTGCAGCACCCCACCCCCCACCTGAGTTAAGAGGTCTGAGATCAGGGGAAGCTGTCTGGGAGCCTGTAAGGTCAGGCTGCACAGTAAGGGGTAACAATGTTGTCTGGGCCAATCTGGAGCAAGGAGGATGGCCTTTGGTCTCTCCTCCCTTATTTTGATCAGTACCCTTTGGAACAACAGGCAGAGGAGGGAATGCGTACACAAAGAGTGTGTTCCAAGGGAAGGTCAAGGCATCCACTTTCCACGCTAAGTGGTGATATTCCCTGCTACAGAATTTTTTCAGCTGATGGTTGAGATGCTAAGCAAAGAGATCCACCTCTGGAGTCCCCCACACCTGAGTGATTTGTAAACATTTTTCTGTGGAGCTGCCATTTGTGCAGGTCCAGTAAGTTTCTGCTCAAGTGGTCTGCCAGTGTTGTTGATCCTCGATAGGTATTGGGATATCAGGTGTAGCCCCATGGAAGAGGCTGTCAGACAGAGGTTCATAGCTACCCTGCACAGAAGGTAAGATTGGGTCCCTCCCTGTTTTTTGATGTACCACATTACTGTGGTGTTGTCCGTTTTGATAAGGAGAAGCCCCTGGCTTGAGATGGGGTTTGAAGGATGTCCGAGCCTTTTGTACGGCCATCATTTCCTTCTGGTTGATGTGTAAGGGAAGGTGCTTGGCATCCCAAAGACCTTGGGTGCGCCTGCCTTGTAATAGAGTGTTCCAAGCTATGTCTGAAGCGTCGGCGATAATGGTCTGCCCGGTTGGGCGGAGGGTGAAGGTAAGACCCTTGTTCTGGGCACAGGCCCCTGCCCACTAGAGAAACTCGGCCCTTATACAGTAGAGGTTGAGTGCGCTGACGCCAAATGTTCTTTAGGTACCACTGAAGTTCTCTCATGTGAAGCCTGACCACAGAAATTAGAAGGATGCAAGATGCCACGTACCCAAAGGCTTGCAGGAACTTCCTCGCAGTGAGGGGCCTTCTGTAAGCCAGCTGGGTAAAATAAGCAGGAAGAAAGCTCTGTTTTTCTGGGGATAGGAAAACCATTTGGGATGCTGTGTCCAGCAGTGCTCCCAAGAAAATATCTTCCTGGAGGGTGTTGCTTCGATTTATTCTCGTTGATGGTGGACCCTAAGAAGATTAGGAGGATTTTGACAAAGAGGAGGTCCTTGAGAAGCTTTTCTTTGCAATCTGAATGAGGCAGTCATCCAGATAAGGGTAAATTTGTATATTTTTCTGTCTGCAAAAGGCTATGGCCAGGGCTAAGCATTTGGTGAATTACCTCGGAGCAGTAGATAAGTCAAAGGGCAATGCAGAGAACTGAAAGTGTTGTGAGCCTACTCTGAAGTGAAGTGAAGGAATTTCCTACAGGATTCCATTATGGGGATGTGGAGATAGGCATCTTTTAGACCTAGGGCAACTAACCAGGCATATTTTGTCAGCATAGGCAGCAGCTGTAGCAAAGTTAGCATTTTGAATTTGGAGACCAGCAGGAAGGTGTTCAGAATGGATAGATCAAGGGATGGGGCATCAAGTGCCCTCTTTTCTGGGAACAAGGAATAGTCTGGAATAAAAGCCTTTGCCTGTTTGATCTGAGGGCACAGGTTCTACTGTCCCTTGGGATATGAGAGAGTGTGGACTTGTTTTAATGCCTCTGCCCACTAATTTGGAGGCAAGTCTGGGTACCCTCTTAGAAATGGGAGTTCATTGAAGGACAATTTATATCCCTGAGAAATTATCTTCAAGACCCATTGGCCCTTTGTTACAGAAAGTCAATTTTCTTTGCAAAGGGAGAGCCTTCCTCCTAGTTTTTGGTGAGTGGAAAGAGGGCAGAGGGAGTCATTGAGAATTTCTGCCATAGAGAGATAGCTTAGAACTCTGTGGCTTTGGAGTGGAATTGGTCCACTGTCTGGTTCTCTGCAGTCCCTGGGATAGGAGTCTGGGTGGTCTGTCCTTGCGGGGCTTAACTTGCCCCTGTCTGCTAGGTGCAGGAAAGGACCAGTGTTTTGAGGGAAAATTCCTGCTGAACCTAGAAGGCTGTACCTGAAGGAAATCTTTTACTGTTTCCATAGATTTTGCTTTGTCTTCCATCTGTTTTAGCACATCTTCTGCTTTTACTCCAAACAAGCGGTCCTTAGCCAAGGGTGCATCAATTAATTTAGATTTGACATGATCAGGGAGAGGCTGTTCTTTCAACCATGCATGTCTCCTAATGACAGATCCTGACACTGCTGCCCTGCTTGAGGCTGCTAGGGCATCATATCCACAGTGTAAGGAGCGTTTAGCCACCTGACAAGAAGAGTGCAGTAAATTTGCTAACTCTTTCAAATTAGCACAGTCAGGAATGGTTGAAATCTTTTGTTTTAATAGTTCCAAAGTGTGTTGTTAATATTTTAACATGTGGAACTGAGAGTCGAGTGCTCTGATAGCTAAGGTTGCAGAGATGTATACATTTTTACCCCATCTGTCCAGAGCTCTGGAGTCCTTGTCAGAAGGAACAGGATTCTTTGCTGCACTAACCTTAGTTCCTTTTGGTCCCTGTGTAATGACCTCGAGGTCTACAGCAGGATTTCTGTACAGGTATTTCTGAGAATCTGGTACTCCAGTACCGGTTAGGTTTTCTGAGAGCAGGTAGGAGGGCATCATGATTTAAGCTGGATTCATAGAAGACAACCACCACCTCTAAGATTGCAGGGATGGCCAAGGGTCTGTGCTGGGGCAGGTCTAGAAACTCAGTCTTTTCTTAGACTGAGGAAAGTCCTGGGATTCCCAGTGGAAAATGTTCCCCGAGGGTGTGAAGGGTTTCCTCAAAAGAAAGATCTTCTGGTGGGGAGGCAGAAGGAATGGATTCCTCTGCATCTGAATCCTCATAAGCAGTCAAGAGGTTGTTGTGGTTCTTCAAAATCTGAATAATCAGACTCCTCAGAATCCTGTTCCGTCAGTATTTCAGGAAAAAGGTCTTGTTTCCTTTTAGAAGGTGTGGCCCAACTACCCCTGATAAGGGTGATAGATCCTCCGCCATTTTAAGCATTTGAGCTTGGGGTGGTGGAGCAGGAGTAAAATGGTGGGTAGAGGTAGATTTCATAGGAGTGGCCTTACTTCTAGGCCTAAGAGTATCCATCGGTCTGAGAGAAATGGTGGTCAAAGAAGACGTTTTTTTGTCTAGATTCGGTAGTGCGAAACACCTCCTCGGAAGCTGGTGCCAGCGTCGCGGCTCTGGACCCAACCGAGGCTGGCACAACCAAAGGCTCAGAAGATGGATGATTTCTGTGGCATACCGGACTCCAAAAGGGCCTTGGTAGAGGCCTACGAAGGTACCGAATCGGTCAGGGGCTGACAAGGCGCCTCACTGAAATCCGGAGAAATAACGACCTGCTTAGCTGTAGAGTCATTGGAAGGCTTAGCCTTGTGTGGTCTGTCTCTATTTTTATCCTTATGTTTTTTTCAGAATGTCTATGGATTGATGGCCGATGGATGCCATTTTGGAATGCGAAGACGGGAGACTAAAATACCTGGCTACAATATATGAATGGAAGTCACGGTTTGATATTTGCTTTCCACAGGCGAGACAATTGTTAACTTTTTCAGACATCGGTTAGTGCAAGAAAAAAGGATCCCAATGGGGTACTTTGCTTTAGATGTTTTCAGCTATAATTCAAACTCTGGTAGCAACCGACCAGCACACTTGCGAACTGCTTCTGCTATGGGCTCCACGGCAAGAAAGACTGATGTAATGGCATTGGCTGCCTTCCTTTATAGCACCGATGACCTGATGTCAGGCAGCAAGCAACAGCAGCCGACACAGAAAAACATTGACTGGTATTCAGGCCAGCTGAGGGCTACCACAACAGGGATAACCCACAGGTGATGACTGCAACAGTGAAACATGACGAACATCTGCAATAAACTGAGAGAAAAGCAGGGTTATGGTACATTTAGTAAGAAACCCGGGGGGAGAGAAATTAATAGAAGTGAGTGAAGAATGGAGAACAAGGAAATGTAAGGAAAGAATAGGTGTTTGTTCACATTTAGGGATATAGTTTATCCTGGTGTCAAGCAAGAACAGAACCAAACTTGGTCTAAAAATTCTTTCATAATGGTTTTGAAGGGTGGGAGGGTATTGCCCTGATGGACAGAGATAAAAAGTTCCAGACCTTAGCAACATGGTACGAGTACACACAAGGCCCAGCAGATCTGATAGATTTCTAGACAGACAGGAGTTTGGTCACTGGACTGCAAGGACCGACTGGGAACATAGTAGTGTAGAATGTTTAGTGATAGACAAGCAGGTGGATTCTGGAAAAGTTTTACAGGTGGTAACAAGCTGTTTATATGTTAGTTGATCGGGTTGTTCTAAACCAATTTAGTCTTTTTTGTGGTATACAATGGTGGGTTCTGAAAGTGGTACTTGCTGCAAATGTATCAACTTTGTTATGGCACTGTTCAAAGTTTTAAATTTTGTGATGTCTGTAGGTTAGTGAAGATGGAAAAGCCATAAAGAAGTGTAGGAAGAGAATGATTAGTGGCAAGTGTAGCTTGTCAGTGAGAGAGTATATAAAAAGCATCCCTAGCTTTTGATGATTTTTTTTTTCCATTCTGTATATGCAAGTCAAATTATATATTATAAATCGACTACCATCCCTAATAACTTGCTATGAGAAGTGACTATCAAGAAAAGACTTCATTTTTTTTTAATGGGAAAGGGATTTGGGGAAAGTAGTGGGATTTTTGTTTTGTTTGTTTTAGGGGTGATCACGAGTTGTAAGTTACAAAGCCATGTTTCAGTTTATATTAAAGTTTCCAGAGTATTTGAGGTCTGCCATGTTATCAGATGTGCAAATGAGTGTGGAGTCGTCTGTGTACTGTATTATGGAGGCTTGTTGTGTGGAGGTGTTGTTGAAAATGTTTAAGAGGTGGAACTAAGGATAGAGCCTTGTGGTACACGGGTGGTGACTGGGAGGTAAGAAGAGAGGGTGGAGTGCCATTTTACTGACCGATACCTGTTGGACTGGTAGCCTTTGACCATAAAAGGGTGGGCTGAGAGAGACCTAATTAGTTTATCACACTTCAAATGTCCTATGTCAAAGGCTTTAGACAAGTCCAAAATAAGGTGGAGACTGGTTTGCAGTTAGCTCTAGCTTTACTGACAGTACCGATACAGGTTAGAAGTGCAGTACTAGTACTAGGGAGAGAACAGAAGCCATGTTGTCTGGGGTATAGGAGTTCTTCCTTTCAGAGAAAGCTTAGCAATTGCTTTTGAATACATTTTTCAAAAATTGTGGAGGGAGAATAAGACTGCTGTAAGTCTAAAGTGACTAATGTCTGTTGAATTTCCTCATTTGTGCAGAGAGAGA
Organism: Protopterus annectens; assembly: GCF_019279795.1. NCBI lineage: Eukaryota > Metazoa > Chordata > Ceratodontiformes > Protopteridae > Protopterus > Protopterus annectens. The sequence goes on from NC_056748.1 coordinate 772,597,368, forward strand.
GAGAATGTGGGACCTTTTCCAGAGAGGAGGAACACAGGATTCCCGGACTGACCTATTTATAAGGATTGAGGCTATTATTTTAAAAAGGTACTTAATTGAAAAACCTTAAGCTGAAGAAGAGCATGCTTTGAGTGTAACAGTAGTTTTATATAGGATGTGGGCACAGGTTTGAAGATGAAAGTCGATGTGGTGAAATATGGTTGCTGAGCAGGGTTAGGATTAGATTTTGCAGCATCCTTGTTTAAAGATGCTATATTATCTATGCAGTAAGAGTTAAACTGCATTGTGGTTTTGAGTGATTTCGAGAGGAATTATTTGGAGGGGTTAGGGCTGAATTTATGGCCAGGATGCAAGACTTCTCTAATGGCTGTCCAGAATTTTTAGGGTTGTGTTTACCATTATTCTCAAAGTTATTAACATATAGTTTTTTGTCTTCATTAATTTGCTTTTTGTTATGACTGCAAACGATTTTGAAGTTTAAGATACTGTGGCATTTTATATTTTTTTCAATCGTCCCATGCTTTTTCGCAATCCTGCATTAGCATTCTACTCTAATAGGGCAGTGAAATTGCATCATTTGTTTTCAGTCTGTTCTTTCTACGGAGATGCAAGACTTGAGGATATTTCAGGAAAGATGTATTAATTTACAGCATCAACTAAGAGGAGGATTTTTAGGAAGTTCCAGTTATCAGATAAGGTAGTAACAAGCATTTCTGGGTTAAACTTGGAAAGACTGCATGTTATTTTATAAAAATGCTGTTTAAATGAATGTGTCAGCATTCACACAGATATAAAAGATAGATGGCCCAAAAGGGCAAGACAGAGAACTCAAAAATATTAGCCAGACACAGAAAATCTTAAAATGTCTGAAGTCTCTGAGAAATAAGACACTACAATAAGCATCTTTTAAATCTAGGGTTACGAACAAATGTTAAGGTGAAAGGAAATGTAACTGAGACCAAAGGGAAACCATCTTGAACTTTGGGACTTTGATGTGAAAGTTTAGAAAAGAAAATACAGGTCTAGGACTGGTCTCAGGGTTCCTTCTTTCTTTGGCACCAGAACTACATCCTCAAATTAAATCATTTCCTGGCGTGTTCCGAGGGAAACTGTTCTTTGACCCCAGAGCAAGCCTTTATTCCAGGACTTGAGGAAAACAGGAAAGTCTGATTTGACAAAGGATGAGGAAGAATCTCCTGTAAAGGAGGGAAGAGACTCCCAACTGCCAACTATGGCCTTTTTGAATGATTCTCTGAATGCATTTGTCTGAAGTTAAGTGATGACACAAAGGTAAACGAAGACACAAACTTAGGGAAATATTTAATGGGATGCCAGGTTGGGAAGGGAAAAAAAAACTTTAAAAGGACATTATACTAAGTCTCTTTAGGGTATTCTTGGTTATGGGAGTCTTCTCTCTTTTCTGACCCTCCCTGCCACTGCTTTTTGAAGTAATGTATGTATGAATCTGTTGGAGACCGTTTTCTTCTGTTTTTAATAAAAAGATAGGGAAATGAAAGAAAAGGAAGTATTAAAACTTTGCAAGGAGGGCCAAAATATCTGAGTGACCTCTGAATAAAATTCTGAGGAGGTCCTTAAAAGATATGACGAAAGACAGAACAGAGGACAAAACATAACTCCCTGTATAGGGAAGCATTCCAGACCTTAGTCTGGTAAACTTATGGATCCAGCTGCACCTAGTCTAGACACATTATCAAAGTAATGAGAACACATCAAGGAGTGTATGGCTACCAGAGAAAGAGAAGCTATTAAATTGAGAGATGTCTCAGTCTTCGAAGAAGGGAAGTCAGAAGTCCACTTCCTCTTGCGTTCAAAGGAAGCAAGCAAACACATTAGCTTGGCAACTCAGAAGTTTTAAAGGTTAAAGTAAAACAATATACTTCCCATATATATCAAAAACTTTCCCATCCATGTCAGAAGGAACAGGGTTAGCATTCTCAAGATGTTTGACAACAGATGGCTTTGCCCAAGAAAAAACCTGCAGGGTCCGATTAGGAATTTGAAAACACAACTGTCAATCTGGGGCACCTTATCAAATCTGTAAGACATTTTAGGGGCAGGAGTTTGACTGTCAGGCATACTGTGGGCTGTCAAGAAAACATCCTCCAGTGTTGGTATGACAGGAGCTACAGCTGTAGACAGAAAAAACTCCATCTGTAATGCGTCATAAAAATTCTGATGGAATATTGTCACTTCACTCTGTTCCAACTAAAATGAGGTCTTTCATTCTGGCTACAGTTTTTTTTTCTTCCAGAAAAAGATCATTCTTGGTAATGGTGATTGGGGGGGGCTTAAGAAAATTAAGAAAAAAAAAATCTTTAGAATCAGGATTTTCCATCCTGTAGTGTAAACCCTGGAAAAAATACAATTCCAGTTGAATTCTTGTCCTTCAGACTGGAAATTAGTATTTCAGAGAGAGAGAGAGAGAGAGAGAGAGGGAGGATTCTTTTTCTTTTGAAACTCAGTAAAGAATTGGAATTTCAAAGAATTAAAGGCTTGAAATAAGCCCTTACCACAACTCCGCCAATATTCCCGGTTCATCTTGTATTAAACAAAAGGATACATATGCCAAACTGTTTTCTTTTCCTAGGAGACCCCCTAGAAAAAGACGGCCCAAAGACTTGACTCTTCCCTGGGAATGAGGCACCTTAGCTTCACCTTACAGAGAAGCATTCTCAGTTCACTCGACAGAGAAGATTAATTTTCCCTTCAGCTTCAAGGAACAATGCCCAGTGGGATTTAGAAAAAATAAGCAGTCAGAGGTAACCAATTTTGCCATAGCAGAGTCACTCTTTGTTGGCTGATGCAGTGAGGAAGCTGCCTTGACTACAAAACACTCCTGTAAAACCTATTTCTTATAAACAGAAAATGGAAAAAACGAAGAGTCCAAAGCCTGCTCCATACTCTAGAAGAGTTCCTGATAAGCAGGTAGCAGAGCCTTGAACAGTTGTGTACCACCTGACAGGAAATTTAAAAGTTTGAAGTAAAAAGCTTTGTGTCGACCCCCAAACACTGAAGTCCAAGCCCCTATTTAACTTTACACAAAAATATAACAACTGTACAGAAAATGGATTTTAAAAAAGTTTTCTTCAAATGGGTACACCTGAGAAAAATTAACATCTGTGAAGAACATTTTAGATCTAAAGAAAATGTATCTTTTCTACAGAAAAGGTAAACTTTTCATTAGGAAATTTGCAAGGGGGAAGTTTTTCCCCTTTCCCAAAGGGGTACTTATCTACTCATCCTTGGTAAAGCACTAACTGATAGTCAAGTTACTCAAAACCCATAGTGAAGGCACACTTTCAATGGCAAGAAATTTCTGAAGGTTTGTTACCCTACCCACTCACTGACTTAATAGGTCTCTCATAGAGCTCTTCAGCTGGTTGAAAATGCCATAAAGCTTTGGACGCTGGCAGGTTGTCATATCACTGGCAGGATATAAACACAGCTTAGGCTACTGCAACGATGATCTAATGAAGAACATTTACGCTGAACTGTAGTGAAGTCAGAGTGCCTTGGCTAGCAGATGCAGAGATCAGGCACTCGCCCAGATAAGAATGCATGTATATGCCTTGAAATCTGCCCTGAATTACACATCCTGAAATGATCTGATCCATAATATGCATCTGGTCTCTTGGAGGTTGAGGAATTCAACATGGAAAGGGAGGATATGACCACTGTAAGTGTTGACTATCACAAAACATACAGGTTAAGAGTCTGAAATTACCGATTTGTAAGCTGAAACACATAGGGAAAGGTTGCCTCCCATTTTGAGGGGAAGGTCAGTGTGGGGATGGAGACATGTAGCATGTAAAGATGATCATAGAGACCTCTCCTCTTTTTAGTGTCTCCTTGCCAATACTGTAGTTTCGAAGACTTTTGCTAGCTTGACATAAGGGGTTTTTCCAACAAATAGTCTTGGAATGCATAGGTAGTTAATTTAGTATTTTGGAATAGGTGTCAAGAAAGTTGCTTGCCCCTTCACATTAATTTGCTTCTCTCTTCAAGCTTTTTAAGTACCTCAGCTAAGGAATTATCAAATGGAGTTTTTTTCTTCCAGAGAAGCATTTAATAGTTGAGCCTTTACACCCGCTGGAAAATTCTGAATCCTTACTCAAGCATTTCTACGCATGACAATCACAGTAGCCGCAGCTCTGAAAACCACATCCACTGCATCAAAGCAAATATCAAAAAGAATGTTTAGTGTCTTAGGAAGCAGAACTGAATTTCCAAACCTCAAAATTAGGGAGGCTGCCCAAAGATATCTTTACATTTATTTGAGATTTGCTAGCCAACTGCAAAGTCCCTTTTTAGCCATGACTTGGACAGTGAGGCAGGACAAATAATGATGAATAATACAGCATACAAAGACAAAATTACCACTTCGCACAGGAAATGAGCAGGAGACACAAGTGCAAAAGAAGTATGCCTACTACAGTATGTACAGCTGTAAGAAAAAAGAAGAAAAAAAATGTCTTGATGTTTACAGTTATTAGTTTAAGATAAATTGGGTGGCCACAGTGGTGCAGCAGTTAGCATTCCTGCCTCACAGCAAGAGGCGCTCCAGTTCGATCCTTGGCTGGTGTGCCTTCTGTGTGGAGTCTACATGTCCTCCCTGTGGTCGCGTGGGTTTCCTCCCATATCCCAAAGACATGCTGTAGGTAGATTGGACACTCTAAATTGGCCCTAGGCGTGAGTGCGTGTGCCTTCTGGGGAAGGTTGGGCGCTGGGCTGGCAAATAAACAACATAAAACTCCACTGCCTATCATAAGCGGACAGATGATCCGCTATGGCGACCCCTAACTGGGAAAAGCCGAAAGAAGAAGTTAAATAAGTTAAAAAGGCACTCTCTAAAGCACCCATGACTGGTGGGATGGCTAACAGGCTTTGGGGAATGCAAACAGAGGAGCTCATTTATTATTTATTTATTTCCAGTTTAATAACCGGGGAAGTCCACTGGGCCCGAAAGCCCGTTTTCAGTGGAGGCCCGGGGAGAAAAGCTCCATATTACAAACACATTGCACACAATTTACAAACAAGTAAAAACATTTTTATACACTTGTATTGTTAGCATAGAAGAAAAATATACATTGATATGAAATGCAAATGAAGTAAATAAGAGGAGAAGTGTAGGAAAAAGGAGGTGCAGCGAATGCCAGGAGGAGGATAAAAAGAACAGTTAGACAAAGATTCATTTTATGTTTCTGGTAAAAGATACATCTTATGGAAATGGTAAAAGATGTAGTGCAAGAATAGGCATATAGGCAGTGGGGAAGTGAAGATATAAAAAGAATTTACATAGAGTTTATACAGTGGGAAAAGAAGATAAAGAAGTAGAGGGTGGGGAGCTTGAAGAAAGAGTTGGAAGAAGAGGGGCAGGAGGGAGAAAATTTGAAACCGGGCTGTAATAGGATCTAGGCAGGAAGTATACAATTACATTTCCAGTTTTGGGAGAGGTGAGAATGGAGTAGAGATTTGAAATGTTCAGGGCTTGTAGTGACTCTTAGCAAGGGAGGAAGCAAGTTCCATTTTTTTGCTATAGTATAAGAAAGTAGAAGGTGGCCAGGGGGTCGTTTAGGTTTATGCACTGAAAGAAGATTTTGGTGGCCTAATCTTAGGGGCCTGAGAGGAGTGTAGAAAGGCAAGCTATTAGATAGTGCAGGGCAAGCAGTGGGTTTAAAAATTAGTTTGTGGGCAGTAGTAAGTTGGAGGTAATTATAATTATAATACATATGTTGTAAATCAGACTCCTCTTTACCTTCCCATTTGAAGAAATCTTCTGTTTTGGAAATATGACCTCCAAAAGAAATACCTCACTTGGGGAATCTGAGAAAGAAAGGGCATCCTATTATTCTGACTCACAGACTGTGGGAGAAGAAATTTGTGACACACAACTAATCTTTCTTGACCTGATTCAGACAGCATTTCTTCCTTGGATGAAGAAAGAACTCTCATAAATGAGAAGAGGCAAAGGGAAATAAACAGGACTAAATGGATTGGATAAGCCTTGAATAAGCCCTGCGCAAATGTAAGCCAATCCTCTAGAGTCCCTTTCTGAGAAGAGAGAGTAATAAGAGAAGACAGATGTTCGGTCTACTTAGGAGTAAGAAGATGGATGGTTTTGGTCTCAGCTGAAGGCTGACCCATCATAAGCAAC
>NC_056748.1:772608542-772618436 GCF_019279795.1 Protopterus annectens
ATACCAGACTACAGACATGTTGTCTGGCTGAATGGCTTTCGTCCCCAGAGGTAGGACCAGGTGGAAGGCTCTCAATGCTAACTAAACTGCCCTCATTTCCAGGATGTTTATGTGTAGCTTGGTCTCTGGAAGGGACCACGTGCCTTGGACCGTTCTTACCAGGAAGTGCCCCCCCACCCGAGCTGGGAAGCGTCCGTGGTCACTGTGGGTTGAGCCTGAGGGGCTAGAAAGCTGCGCCCTGCAAATACGTCCGCAGAGTGAATCCACCACAGGAGTGCCTTTCTGCATGCCCAATTGATACGGATGTGGAAACTCATAGGAAGTTCTAGCCAGGACCATAGGACTGCCAGATTCCAGTGAAGGACTCATGTGAAGACGTGCAAGAGGGAGTATAGAGATGGCTGCTGCCATGGAACTCAGAGCCCTGAGAACATCGGCTGCTGTGACTACCACATGATCCAGATCACGGAAACATGGAGTCTGAGATTCGCTATCCTTTCTGGAGTGAGAAAAATCTTTGACTGAATCGAATCCAACGGAACCCCAATGAATTCTATAATCTGAACTGGAGTCAGGTGGAACTTGTTGAGGTTGATCGAGATGCCTAACTTGTAAGCCAGACCAAGGAAGAAGAGTAGGGCACGATACAGGAGATGCTTGGTGGATGCAGCGAAGAGCCAGTCGTCTAGGTAGGGGAATACCTGAATGCCCTGAAGTCTCAAGTGAGCCGCTAAGACCGCCATAACCTTGATGAACACCCTGGGGGCTGTGGTGAGACCAAAGGGTAGGGCTCTGAACTGAAAGTGACTGAACCCTAGACGTAAGCGGAGAAACCTCCTGGAGCTCCTGTGGACCTTGATGTGATAGTAAGCGTCCTGGAGGTCTAACGGAGCACATCCAGTCGCATTCTCTCAGAAATGGTAGAATGGACTGTAGAGTGACCATCCGGAATTTTTGTTTCTCTACCGACAGGTTGAGGATAGACAGGTCCAGAATGGGCCTGAGGTCCCCAGTCTTCTTTGGCACTAAAAAGAACCTGGAGTAGATGCCTGATCCACAATGATCTGGAGGGACCGGCTCGATGGCTCATTTTTGTAACAGCTTCGAAACCTCTAAAGCTGCAGCCTCCCTGTGAGTGGGTGGAACATCTGGAAGGCGTGCTGGAGTTACGGGATGCGAAATTAAGGGGATAGAATATCCTCTGGATATGATGTTTAACACCCAGCAGTCTGCAGTAATGGACCCCATGCCGCTGGATGTAAGGAAAATCTTCCCCCGACTGCCTCCAGAGTACAGCAGCAGGGCAACCCCTCAGGGTTGCTGAGCGGGTCTGTCGGAAAAAGGTTCCCTAGACCCGAAGATTCTGGGACCCCCTCTGCCCCTGGGGCGGTGTCTGTCCTGTCCCCCTCGGCCTCTGGGGGACAAATACTCCTGAGTGTCACGAAAGGACTGATTTCTGGAACCACATCTTCTTTTGCCCCTTTTGGTTCCTGGAATAGGACCTCTGGGGGTTAGAGAAGCAGATTCCAATGGCCGACAACGTCTTTCCGTCCTTCTCACTCTGGGTTAGTGTGTCGCATACTGTCTTCCCAAAGAAGGATGAACCATCGAATGGGGTGCTGGTGAAAGACGCCTTAAAGGGGTCCGCAAACTGACACAGCCTGATCCAGGTGTGTTGCCTCAAAGCAATGCCTGTACCTGCAGCTCTAGCGGCAACTTCCGTGGCATGAGAGAGGAGATGCATAGAGGTATTAGTCACTGATTTCAGCGTAGTCATCTTGGCAGTAAAAGACTGTTTGTTCTGCTGCGACAGAGATTCTGGGGGCGACTCGGTTAGCTCCGATATAAGGTCTCGCTGCAGTCGAATGACGTGCCAAGTAATTCAGCGCATGAATAGAAAATGTCGCTGACGAGAACATGCGCTTCCCAAAACGCTCCATCAACCTGGACTCCTTGTCCGGTGGATGAACCGAGGAACTCTCCTGTGCAATTTCCTTCTTTGTGGCAGCTGCAACCACCAAAGCGTCTACCAGGGCTCCCTTGGACCATGCCTGCCTGTCCGATGGCGGAGAAAGAATTTTATCTGGCCTTTTGAGGATAGGCTCTATGGTGTCAGGATCCTTCCATGTCCTAGTGGTGATTAGGTCCACCAAAGGGTCAGCTGGTGGGGAGACCCAGGAAGTAGATGGGCCCATGCCAAAGGAATCCAGGAACACGGACTCATCCGCAGAGGGTTTGGGAGCTGACCAACCTCCTCTTTGGCGGAAGATCTCCATAATGTCTCCGAACGAGACGTCCTCAGGAGGTGATCTGGGGGAATCCTCTCCTTCCAAATCTGTATCAGTGGTAATGGACTCAGGGGAGTCCAAGTGCCTCCTCTTGCACTTACGCTTATGAGGTTCCTCCCCAGTGTGACTCTCTGGAGAGGATTCGTAAGCCTCCGGGGGTTCCCTGAGGGGAACGACCTGGGGCTGCCTTGGCACGGGCTGTCCCCGAGACAGGGCAATGGAAGCAGAAACCAAAATCAAGGGGGGTCTGGGCCGAATCAGAGGATGTGAGCTGTGGTCTCAATCCCTGGGAAAGGACCCTTTCCACTGCCCCGAATGCCGATGGAGAGCACGCCTCCGTAGAACGTAAGGAAGAGGCTCTCCCCGGCACCGAAGCCTGGACCAGAGCAGACTGCAGGGTAGTCCGGGAGCCGAAGGTGGGATCCGAAAGAACGAGATCCTGACCTTTAGATTCAACACCCCGACCACGGCTCTGAGAGTCCCCTGGATCCGAAGAACTCAAGGTGACGGCCGGTGTCGAGGAAAGAAAAACCATCGGCGTCGACCCCACGGCTCCGAAAGGTCTCTGACCCGAAAACCCCGAAGCCTCAGGTCGGATCAGGGAAGGAGCAATAGGGTGGAACATAGTAGCAGAAGAAGAACCCTGACCAATGGGAGAGGGTCCTGGTAAGACCCCCATCTGAATCTGGTTCTGGATGAACCTCCTCATCAGCCTGTCTATATCAAGTTCTAATACACTCCGAGTCGATCTGGAGGAAGTGACCGACTCAGGTGTGGGTCGGACCAGAGGGGAGTGCCTCGGCTCCGAAGGCTCCATCGGCTCCGGCGAGAAACGGGGAGAGCGGAGTAGAGGAGAACGAGACCTAAATATCTTAGCAGAGGGACTGGAAAAAAGACTCCCTATCTGGAGACCTTTTCCTGGGCCTGTCTCTCTCTTTATGGCACCTCTCTTTCTCCCTTTTGCCCCTACCTGTCTAGGACGACTCCAAAGAAGCAGGCCTGGCGGGAGGTTGAGTTCCTGCCTGCACCGAATCACTGGCTGGGAAGGAAACAGAGGCAGACTCCAGGGCAGAAGCAGTTAGCAAACCTTTGGCCACTAGCTTAGCCCGATGATCCTTCAACGCCCTTGGGTTAAATCCCGAACAAATGTCACAGGATACTGAAAGATGTGCGACCCCTAAACATAGAACACAGAGACTGTGGCCATCGGCTGGAGAAAGCTTATGACCCCACACTGTGCACTTTTTTAAGAGAACCTTAGTCTGTTCAGCCAAAACAATGACAGAAAAAAGTCCTAACGGACCACACACACACTAAACTGGGATGAGCCTAGGCGGGAATCAGAACACAAAAACTACCAAACACTATAGAATACGAACTAAAATTTTTTTTTTTTTGAATAACACGACGACCAAACGCGATGTAAGGGAGGATAAAATGGAAGGAATTCACCCTCAACAACCAGCAAAAAGTACCAAAACCTTAACAACTACCTAAGAGCTCAGAGACCATGATGTTGACTCAGAGCGGCAAACGAGATCTCAGGCTAGATAGGAGGAAGTGAGGTAATGTAGGTAGGGGAGTAGCTCGTAGCTGATGCTTGAAAAGTTTTTGCCGGCTCGGATCCTAATCGGATCTGTATACCCATATGTGCAGAATGAATTAAGTCAACTACTTCAGATCCTGTTCTATCATTATTGGGCATTGAAAAATGCAGCTTACCTATACTATCTCTCCATGAAGTAGATGCATCCAGGATTCCTGTGGTCATACTATCAGCATAACCCCTTTCATTAAATCTAAGTTTCAAGTCAGTTAGTTCTCTCTCAAATTCATCATCCCTAGCTGTTAGCCTTGAAGTCCTGAGGGTTTGGCCCTTTCACTGCATTCTTAAAAATATGTCCTGGATGCATACTACTTCTATGGAGTAACGTGTTTCTATGACATTTCTTCCCAAACAACTTGGTAGTTATGCCATTCATCTCATCCATAGAAATCATTACATCAAGAAATTCTATTTCTTGTGTAGAATATTTCATCTCGAATTTAAAAAAAAAAATCAGTGCTGTTATTCATCTCTGTAGCGAATTATTTTAACGTTGTGTCATTGCCATTCCATAACAGGAAGAGGTCATAAACGAACTGTTTATAAAATTGAATCGGAGGCCATCTTTCATTAATAAGCACATTCCTATTTTCCCATGCAGCCATGATGAGACTGGCATAGCTATTCGCGCTTGCCGTCCCCATGGCCACACCATCTTTTTGCTTATATAACTTGTATATTGTATATACTTGTATTCCGAATACAATCGGATTAGAATTGCTGAGACAATATTTGTTGGAAGAAGGGACATAAAATGGAATGAAAATAGATTTAATATGGTTATTAATGGAGTTGGTTTTAACCAACAATGTGATAAATTTTGATGGTAAGTTATATAAGCAGAAAGATGGTGTGGCCATGGGGACGGCAAGCGCGAATAGCTATGCCAATCTCATCATGGCTGCATGGGAAAATAGGAATGTGCTTATTAATGAAAGATGGCCCCAGATTCAATTTAATAAATGGTTTGTTGATGACCTCTTCCTGTTATGGAATGGTAATGACACAATGTTAAAAGAATTTGCTACAGAGATTAATAACAGCACTGATTTTTTAAAATTTGAGATGAAATATTCTACACAAGAAACAGAATTTCTTCCTGTAATGATTTCTATGGCTGAGATGAATGGTATAACTACCAAGTTGTTTAGGAAGAAATGTCATAGAAACACTTCACTCCATAGATGTAGTATGCATCCAGGACATATTTTAAGCATGTAGTGAAAGGGCAAACCCTCAGGACTTCAAGGCTAACAGCTAGGGATGATGAATTTGAGAAAGAACTAACTGACTTGAAACTTAGATTTAATGAAAGGGGTTATGCTGACAGTATGACCACAGGAATCTTGGATGCATCTACTTCATGGAGAGATAGTATAGGGTAAGCCATATTTTTCAATGCCCAATAATGATAGAACAGGTTATGTTCAACATAAGAATGAATCTGTTAGATTTTCTACTTATTTTACCAGTGATGTGAATATAATAATCAGTGTGATAAAAAAAGAACTGGAATATACTCGCACAGAATCCAGAAATCAAACAAGTCGTAGGGGAAAATCCAAATTTTATATATAAGAACAGGAAATCTTTGAAAAAGGATGTTATGTTATCCACACAATGATAAGAGACAAGATATGATAGGAGTAAAAGTGACTGTGCCTTGTGGTGGATGTAATCAATGCACATATATAAATCATGAGAATGTATTTATACATCCAGACACCAAGCGAATATACGATTTTAGTGTAGTAGCTAACTGTAACACAAACCATGTGGTTTACTTGGCTGACTGTCAGAAATGCTCTGCATTTTATGTGGGCAAGACTGACAGCCAAGATTCAGAATCAGGGAACACTTATTAAATATTAGGAATGGTGTTGCCACTAGTGTATTAGCCAAACATGTGTCCTCTGAGGGCAATGATCATACTTTAATGTTCTCAGTTATTGAGAGAATTATTCCTAATGAGAGAGGCGGTGATACAAGGAACCATACAGAGGCCTCTGAAACTAGGTGGATTATTAGATTAAGAGCTAATAAAGGAAAGGGCCTTAATGATAAAATACCCCTTAAACCAGTTTTGAAGAATAGGAGGCTGTTTAAATGAAATCAAATTATTTTAATGAATGACAGAGATATACATGAAATATATTTTAAATGCTTTTAATCAATGCATTTTGTTACAATGTTTAATATGTAATTATATGTGAAGCGTTTTCTAGTACGACTTTGCACATATTGCAAAATGGCTGGTTTTACTTCAAGTATTAATTGGCTTGATTTGATTGGTTTGAATACTGTTTAAATATAGTTGGTTAGGATGCGTTTGTATGAAGGTCTGAGGAAGTGATGTGTGGATCATGAAAATGCTTACCTACATACTACACAAGTATAAAAACAATAAGTGATGTGCAGTGGCAAATGTTCTATACAAAAACTCAAAGCCTTGACAGTCCTTCAATGAATTAGTATTCCAGTCTAGGGTATCAACTGCCCAGTAACCTAGCCACTCATCTAAGCTACTCTTGAAAGTAGAAGAGGAGGAATCTCTCATTCTATGGTATAATGAATTTCACTCTAGGCCAGCTCTACAGTGAAAAGATTTAATAAACTAGCTTCCCTGGATTAACATCCACAAAATTCTTGCTCCCAAACTGTGGCACTTCAACTTAATTCCAATATTGGAACCACTGGTTTTACTATGCAAACCTTTAACAAATACAAATAACCCCAAACAACCTACAATCGACTGTAAATAATGACAGTCTTTCCAGCGTACTCTAGTAGCACAGATTCATAGTTTCCTTGATTTGCTTGATGAAATACCACTGAAACCTTACCAGTATGCTTATTTGTGAATGATTATAAATACACACAGAGGCAATGTATTCTATAAATGACCTTCTTGCTGATGATCTGTGAACAGGAATTAACAATTAGCATCCGTCTCTACTAGTAACAGAGCATGCAACATTTTTAAATTTCATTGTGACATCTCCTGATAAAATCTATTAAATATGGGAAAAATTTAGTGCTTGCCCATTTTAATTCCCAAGTCCAGTAAAAGTATTGACTTCATTAGGAGTAAACTACAGTTAGATGACACATAATGGACAATACTAATTTTCGCAGTAAGCAAAATGAGAACATGAAACCAATGACAGCATCTTACGAATAATGTTAACACAAAAGTATACAGACATGCAATTATGCTTTATACACAGATGAATGAATATGTTTTATATACAAAGTGTATAAATTAACAACACTAAACTTCAAGCATTAAACTATTATCATGGTTATCAGAATACTGTATTATAGCCAACACTGTGTGCTAGCCTATCACGTTATCCAAATCATTGCCAGTTCAAATGATCAATATTTACTGAATGCATAGACACTATGAACCTGTACACATATGTACATGTATGTATATATATATATATATATATATATATATATATATATATATATATATATATATATATATATACATATACATATATATATATATACACACACACACACACACACACACACACACACACACGTTCATGTGTGCGCAAAATATATATAAATTGTAAAATATACACACAAATATGGGCGGCCGCGGTGGTGCAGTGGTTAGCATTGCCGCCTCACAGAAAGAGGTTCTCCGGTTCGATCCTCGGCTGGGGTGCCTTCTGTGTGGAGTCTGCATGTCCTCCCTACGGTCGTGTGAGTTTCCTCTCGGTGCTCCGGTTTCCTACCACATCCTGAAGACATGAGGTAGGTGGATTGGCCTCACTAAACTGGCCCTAGGTGTGAGTGCGTGCCTTCTGTGGAAGGTTGGGCGCCGGGCTAGCAACTTGACACCGTAAAACTCCATTGCCAATCATGAGCGGACAGCTGATCCACTGTGGCGACCGCTAACCAGGAAAAGCCGAAAGAAGAAGAAGATATACACACAAATGTGTTTTATAGGCAATGGGTATATGACCTCAAAAATGTTGCAGAAGCTTGTGCAGGTACAATTCTCCCAATAAATGACTATGAGCAAGATAATGGGAAAGCAATTGCTTACTCTGTGAATTATAAAAAGAAGTATCCTGGAAGCAGCCAACCAGTCAAGAACAGAGTTTCTCAAACAAGCGCTTCAGTGTGGGGTGAAGTAGCATCTTTATCCAATGAACCAAAACTTGTGGGGTTCAACAGCCAACTTAAAGCTTTCTAAGCGTGTAGTCTACGAATAAACCTGGGTAACAGATTCCCTTTGTTGTTGAAACTGGGGGAGGGAATGACAGGGTCTGTAGCGGAGACATATGCTCACAGCTGATTCACTGAAGGGGGTGTATGTGACTGTTCTTGTGAGGTGGAGATATATTTATAGATAGGAGACCTTATTTTTAACTACTAAAAATATTAAAAGAAAAAAAAAAACAAACAAAAAGGAATTGAGGATTACTCTCTTGCTTTACCCCCCCCCCATGTGCCTTTAAAATTAAGTCAGTCTCCAATTTCTTCTCAGACTTGTAATCTAATACTTCATATATGTAATATATATATATATATATATATATATATATATATATATATATATATATATATATATATATATATATATATATATATACATACACACATATATATATATATATATATATATATATATATGTATGTGTGTGTGTGTACACATATATGTAAATATGCATACATGTATGTATCGGTCTATTACTAAAGTTTGAAGTTTCAAAACTTCGAATTTCTTATGGTCGAGACCACAGAATTGAAGTTTTGAAACTTCAAAGCGTTTAAATGAAGATGAAGATTGCCATACAGCACAGAATGGTATGGTTTACCATTTTCCTTGCTGTAGTGTGATCTCGGAGTCGGTATATTTACATACCAGGGGATGTGGGGGTGCAAGGGGGCCATCACCACCCCCCTGCAAAAATGTAAGAGAGTTTTGTTTTTATTTACATTTCAAAGTCTCAAAACTTCAGCCTTATGGTCTCGACCAAAAGAAATTCAAAGTTTTGAAACTTTAAAATTTATAAGTAGACCAGCATGTATAAACACACACACATATACATACATATAAATAAAATATACACACACATATATATATACATATATATATATATATATATACACATATATATATATAATTGTGTGTGTATACATTTTATATATATATATATATATATATATATATATAAAATGTACACACACAATTTTATATATATATATATATATATATATATATATATATATATATATATAAATATATAAATATATATATACGAAACTCTGACAGTCCGAAAGCCTGTTTTACCAAAAGTGAAACGTGTCACAGTTTCGCGAAAGCACTTTTTATCGAAAAAAGTACTTTCGTGAAACTTTCGTAAAAGTACAGGGAATCAGGGGAAGTGGTAGTGGGCGAGATCGGACTACAGTGGGTATTAGGGAATATTCCCTTTTCCCCACTGTAGTGGGATCACGGAGTGAGAATATAAAAGTAGGGGGGTGTGGGGGTTGCAAACCCCCCTGCTGTGTGTGTGTGTTTTAGCTTCAGTTTACCAAAACTGCTTTTTCGGTGGAAGTAGTTTCAGTAAACGGTGTTCGGTAGGGTTGCATTCGGACAGTTGGTCTTTCGATCAACTGTCCTAGAACTGAGAGTTACAGCTATTACTTAAGCCTTTTATGGACACAGGCTAAAAAAATGCTTTTGTGGATTATTCTTTGGTGTCTGCTATAGCATTTTTCTTTCAAAGCTCACCTTAGAGTTTTTTATGATGGTTCTTAGTTTTTTGCCAAGGTTAGTCAAGGAGCCCCTCCATTGCTGGGTTTTTACTTCTTTTTGCAATAACTGTACCACATGTAGTGTATGACAGAGACACACAAACCATAACAGAGAGGAGGAATCGACACCTAGTGAAGCCAGTCTATTAAGACTCATCTTTTGAGAATCTGATAGGATATAATGACAAATGCCTTAAGTCAAGGAATACAAAAAAA
>NC_056748.1:772618936-772701436 GCF_019279795.1 Protopterus annectens
ACCCTAATGCAATAAACAACTGTTTTGATCTCCGAAACTCTTTTGTTCTAAGTAAATAGAAACAGAACTGTCTATGAACATCCAACAAATTTAGTACATACACTCCATTATTACTAAAATTAGGAAAGAAAATAGGTAATATATAATTGAGATACAACTTTGGGCAAGAAAGAGGGATTGGTATGCAACAGCACTATGTCTTTATGGAAAATCATATATGGGGGCTGAGAAGACAGAGCTTGAAGTTCTGATATCAGTCTCGCACTGATGTGATAGCCCCCAAACAGAGAGTTTTCCAAGAAAGATACTCATTACAAGTTGCTTTAGATTTTTAGGGAGGTTGAGTAATCAGACACAGAACCAGATTTAAATCCCAAGGGGGAGAAGGATCCTTGTATGGAGGTTTTATCAACATGGACCCTTTTAAGAAGCCTTTGCAAAGCTTGTGGGAATTCAAGGACAACTTTCCAAACCCAGTATGGAAATCTGAAATGGCTGTTAACTGCACCTTAATAGTAGAAGCCACTGCTGCTCTATTGAAAAGGTGGGCTAGAAATTCCAGAATGAAGTGAATAGGAGCTATAATGGGGTCCATATTGCATTGCTGTGCCCAGAATACAAACCTCTTCCATTTACTCCTATATAGTTTGAGTAGACGGTTTATGGGAGGACATAAAGATATGACAGATCGGGGAGAAAAGCACAGGTTTTCTGGTGATCAATGGAACTGGAGGGACCAAGCTGTCAGCTTGAGCTTGTGAAGGCTGGGATGAGTCTTTCCTGTCAGGTGTGACAACAGGTCTGGAAAGGGATCCAGAATCCAGGGATCCTTCTGTAGGAGGCCAAAAAGGAAATTAGATTTATCAGGGCTAATATGGTGCAATGAGGATTACTGTCCTCCAACCATTTGGCTTTCCGAAAAAATTTGGGGATCAACAGAATGGGGAAAAGGCATACAGAAGTCTGGGGGGGGGCAATGGTTTATTACAGCATCCCTCAGGGTTTGCCCCTGTGAGCAAATAAGGGAGAAATAGTTTCTGCATTTGTCGTTTAGTACAGAGGAGAAATTATCGCACCAAGGCGGGCCCCATTTTCGGAAAATATTCCCGGCTACATTCTGGTTGAGGGACCACTTGTGAGGCGTGAGAATGGCTCTGCTCAACTTGCCTGCTATGAAGCTGCAACTCCCCAGAATATGTGCTGCCATCAGTAAGCAGTTGGATAAAACTGCTCGACACACGTTCAGCATTTCCCGACGGAGAAGGTACAATCTGCCTCCTCCTGGTTTATGTACCATACTACTGACATGTCTGACTGAACTGCCACTGTCTCTAGATGAAGGGCAGACAAATTCATGCAACACAAAGAGCGCCGCCCTCCTCTACATGACACTTATGTGCAGCCTGGCCTCATCTGCACACAGGGTACCTTGGACAGTCTTTCCCAGATAATGCCCTCTCCACACAATCTGGTAAGCATCCATGGACACTGTAGCCTGTGGCTGAAGCAGAATAAAAGGGTTGGCCTTGTGTCACTTGTGTGTAAAGCCACAATGATAGATCTTTGCATATATACGTTTGTTATTAGGATCTGATAGAACACTGGTTGGTGAATTACGGACTACTGACAGGCTAGAAGCCATTGCAAAATTCGCATGTGAAACCTGGCCAGTGGGACCAACACAGCTGCAGCAACCACAGTACCCAAGGCTCTTAGAACATGATGGGCAGCTACCCTTTTGTTTTTGATCAATCTTGCGGTCTGCCTTTTGATTGTGAATACTCTGGAAGGAGGAAGTCTGCCAATCATCTGACTTGCATCTGGCAGGGCTCCTAAGAACTCTATTGTTCGAGTGGGTTCTAGATGAGATTGTTGGCGATTTATGGTTATGTCTA
This sequence comes from Protopterus annectens, assembly GCF_019279795.1. Classification (NCBI taxonomy): domain Eukaryota; kingdom Metazoa; phylum Chordata; order Ceratodontiformes; family Protopteridae; genus Protopterus; species Protopterus annectens. The sequence continues at coordinate 772,620,832 of NC_056748.1, forward strand.
GTTCTGAACAGAGCTGAAGAGCAGGGTCTTTTGCACAGACTAGTAGACGCCTGGTGGGGGCGGAAATGAGCTAGTTGTCCAAGCATGGAAACACCCGGAATTATCATCATCTCAAGTAAGCCGTAACCACTGCCATACATTTCACAAGTTCATAGATTAATACTAGGCTAACAACTCTTGTGGGTCATTTTAACCCTAACTAATTACTCCATGTGAGAATCCCACCCTGCTCCTTGGGTCTGTAAGGTAAAAACTTTAACCATTATGCCAACCTCCCACCCCCTGGGAACTTTGGTGAACACTCTGGGGGCAGTAGTGAGACCAAAGAGCAGAGCTCTGAACTTGTAATGACAGTCTCCCAACTGGGAGCATAGGTATCTTCTGGAGTGCCTGTCCATTTTTATACGGTAGTATGCGTCCTGAAGATCTACCAAGCACATCTAATGGTCTTTTTTCCAGGAAAAGACATATGGACTGAACAGTGACCATTCGGAACTTGCTGCGTCGGGCTGACTTGTTTAACTGGCTGAGATCCAGAATCTTGTCTCCAGTCCCCGGTTTTCTTTAGCACCAAAAAGAACTTAGAGTAAGTTCTGAATCCTCTCAGGTCTGGGGAGGACATTTTGGATGACTTTTCTAGCAGTTTTTGAATTTGCGAGACTGCTCATTCCCTTTGACTGGGTGGAACACCTGGGATCTTCTTGTTGGGAGGGGGTTGGTGAGAAAAGGGAATTTGTTAACCCCTGGATATTATCCTCTGCACTCACGTATCGGAAGTTATCCTCTGCCAGGCTCTCCTGTGCAGGGACAGACGACCCCAGATTGCCTCCAGAGGTGCGCAATCAGGTCTCCTTTCAGAAGCAACGGAAAAGGTTTACCCAAAAATGATTCCCGGGAACCTTGGTTTTGTGGACCTACTCTGCCGTGAGGGTAATCTCTTCCTTATTTTGTTTCCCCCCTCTGCCTCTGGGGGAAAACTCTAAACATGTGTCTTAGTAGGACCCTTGACACTTCAACCAGATTTTTCTGCTGCCTCTCTGACCTTTGGGATAGGGTCTCCGAGGCACTGAAAAACATATGCTCATAGCAGAAAGGGTCTTACCATCCTTCTCACACCTGGATAGCATATCCTTAACTTTGGGACCAAAAAGTGACGTGCCAAACAAAACGTTGATGAATGAAGACTTAAAAGTTTCAACAAAATTGCAAAGACGGATCCAGGCATGCTTCCTCATGAAAATGCTGGAACCCAACGCTTTGTTCCTTTGGCTGCATGGACGATGAGCCTCATGGAAGAGTCTGCAATTTAGTGTAGAGTGGCCAACTGAGAAGCTACCTTCTCTTTAGCTCCTTCAGCTACTGTTCCTTGAAGGGCATCCGAGAGCTCCATGATCAGATCCTTTTGTAACCTAGTAAAATGAGACAGATAATTCAGTGACCGTAAGGCAAAGGTTGCCGAGGAAGAGACATGCTTCCCACATCTATCCAAAGTTCTAGAATTTTTATTAATAGAATGGATAGTTGTACTCTCCTCGGAAAGTTCCTTCATGGCCGCTCCCACCACAACCATGGCATCTACTGCAACTCCTTTAGTCCAGAAAGCCTTATCTGAGGGAGTGGTTATAATCTTATTTGGTCTCCAGGGAACCGGCTCGATGGAGTCCGGGTCTCCCACACCACCGTGAGATCACATCTACCAGCTCACTTGTGGGCAAAGTCACCCAGGAGGTAGAACGGCAAGAACCAAAGACAGTCAAGTACACTGACTCCCTCAGGCGAAGGTTTGGTGGACTGCCAGTCATTCCTCTGAGAATCTCTATGTCCTCGGGGAGGGGGGGGGTGACCGTGGGGAACCTTCACCCTCATCAATGTCAGTGTCTTCTATGGCTGACTCCTCCATGGAGTCCAAATGTTTCCGCTTGCAAAACCACTTCCGATGGACCTCCTCAGTGGGACAGTCTGGGGAGGTAACAGAAGAGGTGCAGGGTACCCTGATGGGTATCCTGGCATCTAAGATCCCACGGTCCCTGTGGAACAAGATGGGATGAAGAAGGCTGGGTATCTGCATAGGATAACTGATCCAAGGGGGCAGGTGACTTTTTTTGATGCAGTGCCAGCTATGGCCCTCTCCAAAGTCTGACTGCTCCTGAATGAACAAGGACTCAGGCTCAGAAAAGCCACGCTATCAGAATGGAGACTCTTCCCAGTCCAGAAGACAGCTTGCCTTTGCCAAAGCCTCAAGGGGCATAGACTGCTCTGACAAACTAGGAGTCAATTGCACCAAAGGTTCGTGAAGCTTGCTTTGGCTCCAGAAGCTCTCCAGCTCCAATAAAGCCGATAAGCTCCGGCAAAAGTCTGATCGGAAGAAGAAAATGTCTGATCCAAACTTAAAAGCACTGGGCATATTGGACCTGTGGGCTCCAAAGCTTGCCCTGAAGTCAGAAGAAGAGGAGTGGATGACTTGGACCTGGAACCAAATAGGTCAAGGGGGACCTACTGATACCCGGTGTCCATAAAATCTTCAGCACCATCCATTCCACATCTTCTTCAGTAAGACTCCTGGTTCAACGGGAGGACTAGACAGAAGGGCATCTTGGCCAAGACAGAAATGGGAAGGTACCCTCATAAGAACTGGGTCATATGATAGGGAGTAGGATTAACTCTTGACAGATCCGACCCATCCTTGCTAGATGGGATCGGATGGGATCGAAACTGAAGGATGTCAGATCTGATGGAGTAGTGGTCGGAGCAGAAGTTTCTGATCGGCTCCTAGACCCCCCCCCCCCAGATGAGGGAGGTTTTATCTTTTTTGGCTTCGACTCAGAAGTATCTGTTGGTGCCAAAAAAGGTCAGTTTTTGTCTTTGTCTGAAGTTCTGTTGGAGAACGATGAAGCAAAGCTCAAATGAGCAGATTTCACTTTAGAAGTAGAGCTTGACTTTTCTTCACCTCCAGAAACAGCTTCACCAAAGGAGGAAGGTAACATACCCCCTTAAAATGAGCTTGTTCTTGTGATTAATTGAAGCTCTATTATTAAGAGTGGCATATCGCACAGTCCTCCTGTAAGTGCAGAGGCCCAAGACAATACACACATTAGGGAGTTTACACCGCTAAAAAGGAATTTTGTGCCCACACTGTGCACTTCTTGAAACCTGCCAGTTTTTCCTATTTCTCTGCCATGGCAGAAGAAAAAGGGCAGAGAAAACATGCACACAGACACACTCATAAGACAGTGACGGAAAGACTTAAAAAAGGGCAGATATTGTTAGAAGAAAGCAAGAATGGGAAAAACCTAAGTGAAAGTAGCCTAAACAGATAAACGACCACCACAAGAAAAAAAAGTCCTGAAAATCAAGGGAGGGATAGACAAGAATTATTATACCAAAATTTTAAGAAATTAGGAGGTGGAACAAGGAAAAATACTACGAAATACGACCCGACACCAACAGCTAGCTGGGATGACCATGTCTTCACAAAGCAGCAAACAAGATCAGAGGTATTTGGGAGAGATGCACTGTGGGCTAGGGTGAAGTATCAGAAAGCTTTTTGGGTTGCCATGAGCTTGCTAACAGCCGAGTCGGATCCGAGGGCTTGGATCAGAACCCCACATGTGAGGACAGATGAAAAATTGACAATATCAAATTGGAGCATTTCATGTATCTGGTTGGAGAGATCATAAATTCTGTGAAGTTGTATATATTTATGACAGAGGTAGGGTTAGGAGTGGAAAGATTGACAATCAATATTTACATCACCTATGATAATGGCTTATTGTTTGCTACTCATGGACAGCCAAGATGGAAGGTCCTCTAAAGTTGAGATGTTAACCTAGGCGAGTAAACAATGCCAAAACAGATCTTTTTGTGGTCAATGATTTTTAAAAGGTGGGAGGAAAAAAAAAAAAAAAAAAAAAAAAGAGAGAGAGAGAGAGAGAGAGGAGTATTTCACCACTGCGGACAGTGTGGGCAGAATGGGCTAAGTGGGAGTATCAGTGACTCAATGTTTAGAACTGCTATGCCCCCTGCTTTTTTGTGATCTGTCTAGTTGTAAGATGATACAGCCTGGGGGAAACATCTCTCCATTCTTAATGATGGGCTTTAGACAAGTTTTGGTTAAAACTAAAATATCACGGGTGTGTAGTGCAACCCAAAAGCAAAGTAGCTCAAGTATTTTATTACATAAGCTCTGGTAGTTCATATGATGGAGTCGTTGTCCTGGAGAGGAATTGCTAAACAAGCTGAACAAAAAAAGTGAACCTTTGTATTGCTCCTTTATTACTACCTACACACAAAAGACTACCCAATGGTTAAACATATTATTAAACAATTGTTCTTTCTTTCAGGGTTTTGAAGGGATGAAAGAAATCCTGGGGGAAGGACCTATGTTTGTAACTAGAAGGGCTAGATGTTTAAAAAGCATATTGGAAGCGGATAACAAGTGTTCAGATTTTTTGAGCCACAAGAAATTGGGTACTTTTAAATTTGGAAGTGTAGTTAGTGTGTTTGGTTATTAGAAACTGACACTGTTACTGTTAATAGGTTCAACATTAAAAAGTTCCTTTCATTTTAACTGTAAGACAGTGGGCATAGTTTATCTAGCATTGTGTCAAAAATGCCCAAGTTTTTATGTTGGAAAAACTGTCAGTCAATTGAGAGAGACCATTTACGAACATTTATACGACATAAAAAATAAAACAGTTAGTAATTCCCTCTATTGTCATTTGAAGAATTTTCCTGACCACAGTTTTTTTATTTATTTTTAGGGCTTGATACAGTTAATAAGCAAAATTGGGGGGGGGCAGCTGTGAGGCGATCTTATTGAGTATAAGGAGTTGCTTTGGCAACTAAGGTTAAATGCCACAGTTCCCCTGGCTTGAATCTTGAAATGAGTCTATTTCGATAGCTAGTGTGCTTAGACTCAAATCGCATCATGTTCAAAAGTGACATATATTTTAAATATACACATTTTTAGACACTTATATTTATACTGTTAGTGTATTTTAAAAGTGTTTATATAAAAATGTTTAGTATATTAACTCAGTATTGTTTAAAGAAAGTATTTGTTATTGGTATGTGGAGCAAACACAACATAGGTTACTTACATAGGTTCATACTAGGCTATCTGTCCCAGGGCATTTATAAGCCTAGCCAGAGTGTGTTTGGCTTTTGCCACCCATTTAAAAGAATTTTGCTATGCCCTTTTTTGAGGTTAGTATACTGTGCCTCTGTCTAACAGTGACACAGAAGTGATATCCGGGGTAAACCTACGATCTCCCATCCACTCATCAAGATTCCTCTTGAAGAGAGTCAATGAGGGACTCTACCTAACCTGGACTGGCATTTTATTCCAGAGTGAAGGGAGCCTCTGGGTTATTAATCTGTCCCTCCAGCATGTCCTATTTATTTCAGTGCTGAGGTTCAAGTCTCTCGAGCGCATAGCTCGATGGGATTTGGATTTTCTGAGGTGCAGCATGTCCATTAATTCTGGGTTGGACATGGCTTTATATGTCAGGCACAGATCACCTCTGAGCAGGCGGTATGCCACTGAGTAGAGCTGGAGTTTCTTTAACCGGGCAGTATATGGCATCTGTTTGAGCCCTTTGATCCTCTTGGTGAGGTACTTTTGGGGTCTTTCCAGTTGCTGCAGGTGTCTGGTAAGGTACATCCCAAAAGGGGCATTGTACTCAATTATGGGCCTGATGAGGGATGAGTAAAGAGGCACGATGACCTCCCCTGATCTACACGTGAATCCCTTCATGATTAGGTGGGCTATATAAAATGTTTTTCTAACCACTTTGGCCACGTGGTTGTCAAATGAGAGATTGCTATTAACTTGGGTCCCCAAGTCCCTAATTACTTCTTCTGTACTTAATGGATTACCACCTATGTGGTAATTTGTGGGCACTTTGTTTCTGCCAAAGGGGATGACTATACACTTTTTGGCGTTTAGCTTGAGACCATGGCTCTGGCACCAGTTGTCTGTTTCTATGAGGCCCTTTTGGAGGATACTTGTGTCAGCTAGAGAGTTGATTATGGCACCCAATTTGCAGTCATCTGCGAACTTGGTCAGCCACAGTCCTTCCGTGTTGGCCTGTACCTCCGAGAAATATATACCGAACAAGAAGTCCCAGGACTGAGCCTTGTGGGACGCCACTTGTAACTGGTTTGGAGTCTGACATGGCTCCAGCAATTCTAACCATGTGGGTTCTGTCCTTGAGCCAGTTTCCAACCCATCTAGTGACATAAGCTCACCAGCTTAAATATAAACCCTTATCTATAATGCCCGAGTGGGTTATTGCATCGAAGGCTTTTGCGAGGTCCAGGTAGGCTGTGTGGACCACCTTCCCATCGTCAATGGCCTTGGTGACCGTTTCAAAAGAAATCAACTAGGTTTAGGAGGCAGAATCTGCCCTTAAAGCCGAACTGGGTAGGATCCAGTGTCTGTAGGTCCCCAATATCTTTATTTATGAGGTCCATGATGATCCTTTCCATAGCTTTGCAGACCAAGCTAGTCAGGCTTATGGGGCTATAGTTTCCAGGATCCGTTGAGTCACCACGATTGTGGAGAGGGACCACTGTTGCTGTACGCCACTCTGAGTACATATCCTGTAGTAAAGCTGAGATTGAACAGTAGTTTTATGTTTGGGTTTAGCTCTTCTTGGAGTTCATGTAGGACGCAGCCTGGGACACCGTCTGGTCCCATTGATCCTGTGTTTTTTGCTTTGGAGAGGGCAGCTCTTACCTGAGCATCTGAGATGTCAGGGGGGGCAGCACTCTGCTGGGATAGATATTTGTCCTTTGGTGTGGGGGGGGGGGAGTTTGCGATGAATCTGTCAGCTAGGATGTTGGCAATGTCTGTGTGTTTGGTGTATTTTTTGTCATTTTGGACTAATTCTGAGCATATCTGGGAATTCCCACCCAGGTTCCTAACATAACTAAAGAAAGCCTTGTGATTATCCTTAGTGTCCTGTGCAATTTTTCTCTCGAAGCTGGACTTAAGACGATTTTATGAGTGCCCCGTAGTTTTTTGCCAATACTGATCAGAGATGCCTTCCCTTTTTGGGATTTTGCTCCATCATGTAGTAGCTTCCTCCTTCTATTGTACAGTTTGTTTATGGCTGGGGTCCACCAGACAGGACGTCTGCCTTTGGAGGATCAGGTCTTGCTTTTATTTGGGATTGCATGATCCATGCATTCCTGCAGGTGTTCATAGAATGCGTTTATAAAGGATTCTACGGTCTGGGCCATATTTTCCACAGGCCCGGGGGCTTTGAAGGATTCCACCTCGGTTTTGAGGAGTGTGAAATGTACTTTAGAGAAGTTTTTCACTGTGGTTTTCAGGGCAGGGGGTGGAGTTGGGATGTGAATATCCAGTGAGATTAGATTATGGTCTGATCTTACCAGTGAGGGATACACTTGTGGTCTGGAGCATAGAGTCCCCATGTTGGTGATGATCAGGTCCAGTATGTTTTCCCCTCTTGTGGGAGTAGTAACAAGTTGTTCCATAGCATTTGAGTTTATAAATTCTAGGAACTAGAGTAATGCTCCCAGTCTATGTTTGGGTAGTTGAAGTCGCCCAATATAATGGTGTTTGGAGAGACCTTCATATTTTCCAGTGTTCTCAGGAAGGCCGAGTGGGGTTCCTGGGTTTGGGAGGGTGGTCTGTAGCAGGCTATAAACTGGAAGGCAGTTTTACCCACTGTTAGCTGCACATGGATAGTCTCTGATGCTTCGTACTGTGCCACCAACCTGGAGGTGTGGGTATCTTTGACGAATATTGATAGTCCCCCTCCTTTTGTGGTTCGGTCCAAGTATTGGGGCCGAAAAGCATGGTATGAGGTATAACCTGGTAGTGCTGGGGTGCTCTCGGAAGCCTTGAACCAGGTTTCTGTTACTGCACAGATATCAATGTTCTCCATGCTAAGGAGAGTGGAGTGCGTGCATCTTGAGGTTTAGACTTCTGGCGTTGAGTAGCATTACTCTTAGTTTCTTATCCCTTGTGATACCTATGGAGGTGGGTTTGTCTTTTGAGCCTTGCCTAAAAAAAGGCACTATGGGGGTAGCAAGAGCCTTTGCCAATATCCAAAAGCCCAGGGGTGACAGGTGCAAGCCGTCAATAGCGAAGCATCGTGGCTTGTCGAGCATGTCATCCCAGGCCGTCAGGTATTGGATCCCCTTTGAATGACACCAATACTTAAGCCAATTGTTGAAATTTATATCATCTTGTCTTCATATTGTGGCATCATTCTTGGTGAGCGTAAGATGCTACTCAAGGTCAGAGTCATACCGGCCTGGGCTACATGCTCAGAGAGCTCCTCTATGTCTCTTTTCATGTAGTCCAGGGGGATATGTCTCAGGTCATTCACATCAGCATGGACAATGACCGAGTCATATTTGTACTTGCCTTGGAGTGACCCGAGTGCTTGTGTTATGTGGCGGATCCTAGCGCCCGACAGGCAGCTCACCGTGACCTTCTCTTTGTTCAGCCTGGTGAGTGGGACGTCAGTGTGCCTGACGATAGAGTCACCTATTACAAGTGTATCAGGTGTGTTGTTTAGCCTTAAGGGCTGTGACTGTTCGGCACACTGGCTTTGTGAGCTATGTGTTGCACGTGTTTTGTTTTGGGGTAGCGGTTGCTTGGGTGTCTGCTTTGGAGGTCTCTGCTGCTTAGGCAGATTTTTATTTAGAGCCTCCGAGTATGTTTTTGTGTGTTTATGTGTTTGGTTTGCTGTCATGGTAGTTCTATGTGAGACTGGAATTGTAGTGAGTGTGGTTTCCTTCTCTTCCTGACTGGTTTTGCCAGTACTGAGTTGAGAGAGCTTAGCCTCCAGTATGGCTATATGGTTGCATCTCTCACATGTGTTGGAATTTGTTGGGAGGAGGAGAGGGTTGTCTGTGTACATTAGGCAGTTGTAACATTGCCTCAAGATTCCCAGATTCACCAGCTGGACCGGAGAGGAGATTGACAACTGACTTTTGGACATGCTAGAATAGTACTGGGAATTCCTTTATAATTGGAAAAAAGGGGCCAATGGGGAACGAGGTACTCAAGGGGAGTTTGTGAGGGTGTAGTGCTTTTAATATTTTAGTGCTGACTTGTATAATTGATTTAGTGAGCAAATGCCAGGTAACTTAAATGCAATGTGTTACGGGTAACTTAAATGCAAAAACAAACAAACAGTAACTTTCTTTCAAGTGAAAGAAGGAAATAAGTACAGTAAGCAATGCAGATATCACTAGGAATCCACAGAAGCGCTGAAAAGCTGCGGTTTATGTGGAATTAGCGTTTCAGGGAAATAACAAGCAAACAAGCATACAAATAAAGCTAGATTCAGCAGGCCTGGATCTAGTCTATGCTACAGCAAACAAGGTGTACCAATTTTAGTAAGAAACAGTTCAAATATGCAGGCACTATAAGCCTTTAACCAGAAATTCAAAGCTCAGAAAGGCAGACTCCAGCCTCTCCTCCCACAAGAGTGCAGACCACAAACCTTCTTAATGTAAAATAACTGGCCTGAAGCCCAAGTGCTTAAACCAGAACTAATACACTTTTAGAATAACAGACACTGAGCCCTCAATCAGCAGTTCCCAACTTAGAAGGATGTAAGCTACCTGTCCTGCCACCACAGTGCAGGCCACAAACCTTCCTAATGTAAAACAACTGGTCTGAAGCCCAAGTGCTTAAACTAAAAGGCTTAGAATGAGTTACACCAAGCAGTAATAAATACAATTGAGTACTATTAAGATGGCGCAAAAGCAAAATAAAGTAGGAAGAAACATACAGTAAAAGCAGAATTTTTTTTTTTTTTTTTTGAGTGAGCAAATGAGTTACAGGACAGAAACAAGTGCAAATGCAGGCCTTCAAATCAGAAAGTTGAGAGAGATGGAAGACCGCCCAAACGGCCAATAACTACAAATTCTGGGCCAGAACGACTCCCTATGTGGTAGACAGGTTACCTAGTGCTTACCACTCCCACTGATAAGCTAGAAGGCTTCCCTCCAACACAGAAAGGCTTGGGGGCACAGAAGCTTACAAATAGTCCTGGATACAGCAAATCTATCTGAACACTAATTACAGGAAAGGTAGGAAACAGGCTTACAATTTTTTTTTTTCAGAAAAGTAGCAAAAACAGTAGTAAAAACAATTCACATGTAGTGCAAGCTGGCACACTTGAGTATGTAGCAATATTAGTCCACACACAGTTTGAAAAAATGTAATTAAATTGAAAAGGACTAAAAGCAAGTGCAGAAAGGGTTTATTAGGTAGAATGCGGTAAAGAGATCGGACTGGGGGAGTGTCCTGGATCAAATCTACAGTGGGGCGGGCACTGTAAAAGCCACCAAATTTAAAACTACAACCAAGAACAGGGAGGGGAGGTGGGGAAAAGTTTCAACAGAGATGTGAGGAATCAGAGCGCAAATTATAAAACCAAAAAAATAAATACTGATCTCTGTATATTTGCAGAACACTAAGACAACAGATATCTAAGCAACAATTTAGCTCTAATTTTTTACTGAGCCTTTAAGGGTTAATTAGGGTGGGTGTTTAATTAAATTGACTGAATCCTAGGGTATTTAAACTGATTTTTTTAGATGCAACTTGGATTCTGATGAAGTTGTTTTACAAGCTTATGAAAGTGCTCAATCCGTTTGTTACTGGTGAATAAAGTGGAATTTTCCCTGTTTTTGATGCTTTTTTCAGAGGGTTATTTGTTTGTTCATTAGCAATCAATAAATCATCTTCAGGGCAAGTGTGTGTGTGTGTCTATACATCTAATATAGACACACATACACACACACACACACACACACACACACACACACACACACACACAGTATATACGAATCATTAATGTAAACCAAATGTTTGGAATATCTACATCTACTTATTTGCATTTCATTACCAAGAAGGTCTGTCTGGATTATACAAGCTCCTTTTCAGGGGAGGCTTGGTGAGGAAAATCTCCAAAAAACATTTTGTGAGAAAGAAAAATACAAACATTATAGCAAACCCTTTGTGAGTACAAACTATATTTGAAATACAGTGATTACAAATTCAGCAAAAAGTAGGTGCGCAGGTGAATGTGACAAGTAGCAGTTGCCAAAGGAGAAGAAGAAAATTAAAAGGGGGGGGGTGTGCAGCACAGGAAGTAGTTAGGGAAGTCAGCTGCAGAGGAGTGGAAAGAGAAGTGCAGGAAGAGTAGAGAGATCGAGAGTTAAAGGTCAGTGGAAATCCATACTAAAATGCATTAAAAAAAATCTAGAGGACTATTAATCTGCATGATCAAAGTTAGTAGTACAGAGGTTAAGGATTCACAACAGTCAAAGAAACAGCACGATTCTAGAGTTACTAATGACAAGAGAAACTCAGGGGTTTGAAGGAAGGAAACAGAAGGGGAACAATGGACTAAGACATGAAGAGCAGGGGTTGACGTTAGGAGTTAAGGCAACAAGTGTGAAGATTTTTCTTGAAACAGTTTTGAGTCTGAGGTCAGATGGCATTTGGTTCTAGAGTCTGGCCACAAGGCATGAGTACAAGGCTTCACCATGTGCATTTGAGACCTTGTCCTGGTGGGTAAGGTACATCTTTAGAGGGGGATTTCTCTTGCAGAACAGATCCACTTCAGTGAGATTGAGAAAGGGCATTTGGATGGAATGAATGTGTTCCATGGCAGCTCGAGTGATCAAATAGTGATCAAATTGCTTTGTGCAGACATTACTTTCTGCAAAGATTGGTAATTTGTCGTTTCACCACTGTTGTGCGATCCTTGGTGTTGATTTACATGTAGCAGGGTGTGTGGGAGAGCAGGTGGACTTGCCACCTTGGAAAATTTGAGTATTGATCTAGTCAGATTGATCTTTTGTGGTCTGAACATTTGAGTGTCCTCAATAATATGTACTATGCTCACTGCTATACATGTACACATTTTACTTACACACACACTAAATTCCATAGTAGCATTTTTTTTTGTAACTCCTGACACTAGTCACAAAGTTTTACTCTACATATTCACTTCATCAGTATAAAGAGGTAATGTTTTCTCCAAGTAAAATTATTCATATTATAAAGTCCAACTTTGAGTTTCCTTCCTACTACAAAGGCAAGGTATGGAAATGCCAAGACTGCAACTCATAGAACATTCTCTGTAGCTATAAATTGAGAAGACAACTCACCAGTGTTACGTTAAAGTCCTGAATTTCCACTACTACCTTCAAGAACCAAGGATAACAACCCCCCAAAAAGCACCCTCTTTCTTTAACCCCTCACACACTTCCATAACTCTGAAACCTACATACTGAATGTAGCTTAAAAGCATCTATCCTGCTGCATGACAGCACTGCCCTTCACAGAGCTGATACGAGTATGGCTGTTGCTCCCATCCAATTCTTCTTTTCACTAGCAGTCCATGTCAGAATACTCTATCACTTGCAACTGTGCATCTTAGCCAGCATCAGATTACATGTTTCATAAAAATCTCTTTAACCTTCTAAGACAGCCACCCAAAGAAGTTGTAAATGTCCAAATTCTAGCAATAACTGTTTTAGTCCCAGTCTTGTATTCACTATGCCATACCCCTAACATGCCCAACAATCATGGTGCTCTAAATGCACCACACTGCCTTTTCCAGAGAAAAGGTCTTTGATCTGCTTCTCTGATTATGATAAAGAAACAAGGATCCAAGACTCAATGAATAAGTGGAACTGAGAAGAACACACCATACAATCATGTTAAAGCTGCAGTGCCTAGAATTCAAAGCAAGTGAGACTTTCATAGGTTCATAGGTGTGTACTAGTCTAATGGCCCTAGAGCCTTTACAAGCCTAGCCCATAGGATTTCCCCTGGCATTGTGCCACCAGACGTTAGTTCTCACTGCCTCTATAGAGTAGAGCCACTGAAGTGATCCCGGGGTGAATTCTCTATTATCCATCCACTCATCAAGATTTCTCTTGAGAAGGCCATTGAGGTGCTTTGCTTGACATTTATGGGAAGTCTATTCCAGAGCATGGGCAGTCTCTGGGTTAAGAACCTGTCCCCTCCAGCATGTTCTGTTGATGGTGGTAATGAGGTTGAGGTCTCTGCAGCATGGAGTGCATAGGGCTTGAGATTTGTTTAGATGTAGCATATGTAACAGTGCTGGGTCAGACATATCTTTGTAAGTCAAGCAGAGACTGCCTCCAAGTAGGCGATATGAGACAGAATAGATGGAGTTTTTTTTTAGTATGTCCACGTAGGACATGTGTTTAAGGCCTAGGATCCTCTTTGTGTGAGGTACTTTTGTGGCTTCTCCAGTTGTTACAGGTGTCTACCAAGGTACATGCCAAATGGGGCACTGTACCAGATGACTGGTCTAATGAGGGAAGAGTAGGGAGAGAAGATAACCTCTTTCTTCCTTGATGCAAAACCTTAGTAATGAGGTGTGCTACATAGGACGTTCTGACCACAGTGGCAATGTGGTGGTCAAAGGAGAGGCTGCTGTCAACCTGTACTCCCAGAGCTCTTACAACACCTTCAGTGTTCAGAGGACTACCACAGATGTGGTAATTCATGGGAACAGAGTTTTTCCCAAAGGGGATGACTATGCATTTTTTGGCATGGAGCTTAAGGCCATGGCTTTGACACAATTTGCTGGTCTCAGTGAGGCCTTTCTGTAGGATGTCTACACATCATTTAGGGAGTTAATAATGGCTCCCAACTTGCAATTGTCTGCAAATATGGTCAGCCAGAGTCCCTTCGTGTTGGCCTAGACTTCAGAGAATTATATGCCAAACAGGAGAGAACACAGGACTGATACCTGTGGGACTCCACTCATGACTGGTCGGCAGTCTGACTTGGAGTCTGCTACTTTCACACTGTGGGTTCTGTGAGCCAGTTTGCAACCCACCTAGTAACACAGGGGTTGATGCCTAGTTTAGCGAGTTTATTTAGGATTCCTGAATGGGGGATGGTATCAAAGGCCTTGGCCAGATCGAAGTAGGCTGTATGAACTGCCTTGCCTTCATCCACAGCTGTGGTGACTAATTCAAATAAGTTGATGAGGTTGAGCAGGCATAATCTACCCTTTATAAAAAGACAAAATGCATGGGATCCAGAGTCTGGAGACTCCCTATATCCTTATTTATTAGGTCCATGGTGATGCCCCATCAGTCTGACTAATTTGTAAGGCTATGGAGTGCAATAGTTTCCCAGGATCTGTAATCACCCCCCCCCCTTTTGGAGAGGGATGATTGTAGCAGTGCGCCATTCATTGGGGACAAAGCCTGAGGTGAGGCTGTGATTGATCAGGACAAACAGGTGTGATGCCAGTTCACTTTGTAGTTAATGTAGAACACAGCCAGGGATGTTGTCAGATCCCACAGAAGCGGTATTCTTGGCCTTGGACAGTGCAGTTTTAACCTGTGCAGAGTAATACTGGGAGCCTAGCATTCATTTGGTATTGTGATTGGTCCTTTCGGGGGGGTAAAGTTGTTACTGAATCTGTCAGCCAGTATACTGGCAATAACTGTTGGCTCGGTATAGGAGGTACCGTTGTGCAGCAGCTCAGAGAAAGTCTGGGTATTGCCGTGGAGATTCTTGACATAACTAAAGAAGGCCTTGTGGATGTCTTTAGTATCTGCTGCAATTCTGTTTTCATAGCTAGCTTTATGGGATTTGATGAGTGATCTCAACTTTTTGTTAAGGCTAATAAGGTAGGTTTTTCCAGTCTTGGGACTGCACCTTTTTCTGCAACAGTTTCTTCTTTCTGTTGTAGAGTTTGTGTATGGCAGGGGACCACCAGATTGGCTTCCTTTTTTTTTTTTTTGGAGGAGAGCATCTTGGTTCTGTTGGGTATGGCCAGTTCCATGCATTTGTGTATGTGATCGTACAGTGCACTGGTTTATGAACTTTGGTACAGTCTCAATTTAAACTGGTCATTGGAGAAAAAACCCTCTCTAGAATAGGGCACACCATACATATTTAACTATCTACCCACATAACCAAAATACGAACATAAATTAGAAGTCTCCAACTGGAGTCTTTACTGCAGTACTGTTAAGTGCTTTCTTCCTTCTCAATTCCAAGATTTCATCAGTACGCAATTAATCATTAAAAAAACACAACCCTCTTAAATACTGTAGCCAATGTTAGCTGGTAAGATCACATGACCCACCAACTAAAATCAATTCTTGTTAAAACCAAAACATATGTTGACTACTAATAAAAATGATTTTATACACACACACACACACACACACACACACACACACACACACACACACACACACACACACACACAAAAACACAAAAATATACCTCCAAACAAAAGCAAATACACCAAAAAGGCTTTTCAACATAGCAAAATAAAGTAGATGTATAGTAAGAGAAACACAGGGGGATGGAGGGTGGGTAACCAGGACTGCAACAGTGAATACACTTGAACATCTACATTTATGGTAAGTGTACATAACTGTACTTTGTTCATAGTGTTTCACTGTTGCAGTCATTACATTTGGGTAGATTCCCAAAGCTATGGTTGGGAGGATGGAGTTATACAGCATAAGGACAGTACAGTTGTGTACACTTACCATAAATGTAGATGTTCGAGTGTCTTCACTGTTGCAGTCATGACTGTAGGGTTCTCCCCTGCCGGCAGGCAGTCCTCGGTCGGCCAGAATCCCAAAGTCTTGGTCTGGCGTCGGCTACTCAGCCATGCTCCCCGACGTCAAAGCGCCAGGAGTACAAAGCTGACAGCCGACGTTATGTTCTCCAGTTTTTCTTGCCCCAGATGTCAGGTGTTCTAAAATGAGCAAGATCCCATATCCTTTGCAAATATATCTCAGAAGGGTGAAGAAGGGAACCACACAAAAGAAAAAATAAGAGGGGACAGGAGGAAGGGTAACCCAGACTGCAGCAATGAAGACACTCGAACATCTACATTTATGGCAAGTGTACACAACTGTACTATGTTCATCGTGTTTCACTGTTGCAGTCATGACTGTAGGGTTGAATCCCAAAGCAGAATAAAAGGGAGGTAGTCATAAAGTAGAGGGGCGGCTAAAAGGCCCTGTAAGACTGCAGAAGCAAAGCCTGCCCTAGACTTAGAGTAGAGAGGTAGATTGTAGTGCTTAGAAAAGGTATGCACTGAACTCCAAGTTGCAGCTTCCAAAATGTCTTTGGTAGGAACTCCCCTGAGGAAGGCAGCTGAAGTGGCAGCAGCTCTGGTAGAGCAAGTCCTTATACTCCCTGGGATTTGCTTTCCATGGTGTTAATAGCAAAATCTGATTCCATGAGCAATCCATTTAGAAATGGTCTGTTTTGAAATGGCTTTACCTTGGGAACTTGAAGCATAAGAAACAAACAATTGTTCCGATTTCCTGAAGTCCTTGGTTCTGTCCAGGTAAAAACGTAGTTGTCTGTGTACATCCAAGGAATGCAAGATCCTTTCCCCCTTATTTTGAGGACTGGGGAAAAAAGTTGGCAAGTGAATAGTTTGATTTAAAGCCACTTTGGAAACCACCTTAGGCATGAAAGTAGGATTAGTCCTTAAAGACACCCTGTCTTGATGAAAAATAATATAAGGTTCCACAGCCATGAGAGCTTGCAACTCCGAAACTCTCCTGGCAGAGGTCAGAGCTAATAGGATGGCTGTCTTCCAAGATAAAAACTTGATGTCAGATGTGGCAGCAGGCTCAAAAGGAGGTAAGGTGAGTTTTTCCAAAACATAGTTGAGATCCCAAGCAGGAATGGGTGGAGATCTAGGGGGCCTTAAGTTCTTAGCTCCTCTGAGAAACTGTCTCACGAGCTGGTGGGAAAAGATTGGAAAGTCTGTATTATAATGAGCAGAAATAGCAAAGGAATGTATCTTTATGGAAGAGAAAGAGACATCCTTATGTAAGAGGTCTGTCAGGTAAAGTAAAATCAGAGGAATGTTAGGAATAAGAGGATCCGAATCCTGAACCTGCATCCAGGAGCAAAATTTTTTCCATTTTCCTACATAAGATTTTCTAGTGCTAGGACGTGTGGCTTCTAAAATGACATCCATAACCTGCTTGGGTAGGAGAGAATGAATCATAGACCCTGGATTAACCAGGCCGCCAGACTAAGAGTTTTGACATGGCAGTGCAGAACCTGACCCTGGTGTTGGGACAGAAGGTTCGGAGTCTGTGGTAAAACCCAAGAGGGCTCCAGAGAAAGGTTTTTCAGTGTTGGGTACCAAAACTGTCGAGGCCAATTTGGGGCCAGCAAAATTATCATCTTGGGCTTGTCCTGTTTGATCTTTAATGACACCCATGGAAGAAGAGGTAGAGGTGGGAAGGCATACCCCAAGAGGTTTCTCCAACTGAATGATAGTGCATCCACTTTCCAAGCTAGTTCGTGGAATGTCCTGGTGCAAAAAATCTGTAGTTGATGATTGAGGTGGGATGCAAAGAGGTCTATGTGAGGACATCCCCAGACTGCTGTAATCATCTTGAATATTTCGGTGTCCAGCATCCATTCGTGTGGGTCCGACAGGTTTCTGCTCAGACTGTCTGCCAGGAAGTTTTGCTTCCCTGGTAGAAACTGAGCTTGAAGGTCCAGTTTGCAAGCTAGAGCTGTGTTCCATAGATTCATGGCTAGTCTGCAAAGGGGATAGGAATGTGATCCCCCTTGCTTGTTTATGTACCACATAACTGTGGTGTTGTCTGTCCGTATCAGTAGTTGTCCTGGTTGAAGAAGATTCCTGAAGGCCAATAGAGCGTTCTGAACAGCTAACATTTCCTTTAAATTGATATGCAGGTGCTTCTGATCCTTTGTCCAAATGCCCTGCAGACAGTTGCCCTGCAAATGGGCTCCCCATGCATAGTCTGAGGTGTCTGTGGTTAGTATCCGACTGGCTGGAGGCAGACAGAAGGGTTTTCCTTTGTTTAGAGTACATGCCCTGGGCCACCAAAGGAATTCCTTTTGAAGATAAGGCAGGACGGTGATCTGTATGTCTAAACTGTGGCAATGCTGAGACCATACACTTTTTAGGTACCACTGTATTTTCCTCATATGTAGTCTTGCATATGGTACAAGGATGCAGGAGGACATGCAACCCAAAGCCTGCAGGAATTTCCTTGCAGATAGCGGAGTTAATGTTGCCAAGGTTTTGAAAGTTGAAGCCAGCTGTAATTGTTTTTCGTATGTCAGAAATGCCATCTGGGTTGTTGTGTTTAGAAGAGCATCCAGAAAAAGTTATCTGTTGTGAGGGTGTCAAATTTGACTTTTTTATGGTTTACAGTGAATTCCAGGAACTTGAGAAGATTCTGAACAAATTCTAGATGCTGGAGTAAGACATCCTTGCTGTCTGCCTGAATAAGACAGTCGTCCAGATAAGGGTAAGTTTGAATTCCCTTGAGTTTGCAATAAGCTACTACTGGAGCCAGGCATTTGGTGAAGACCCTGGGCGCAGTAGACAATCCAAAGGGCAGCGCAGAGAATTGATAGTGCCTCGATCCGGCCTTGAACCGGAGGTATTTTCTGCATTCCTGCCTGATGGGAATGTGTAAGTATGCCTCCTTTAAATCCAAAGTTACCATCCATGCATTTTTGGTCAGCATTGGAAGTAGCTGCTGTAGAGTAAGCATCTTGAATTTTGGTATCTCCAGAAAAGTGTTCAAGACTGACAGATCCAAAATGGGTCTCCATGAAATTTGCTTTCTGGGGACTAGAAAGAGCCTTGAGTATAAACCTTGTCCCATTTCTGAAAGTGGAACCAGTTCTATGGCTTTCATAGTCAAGAGAGCTTCCACCTGGTTTAAGGCCTCTAACATTGATGTTTTGGAAGATCTGGCCATCCGCTTGGTCTTGGTAGGGTATGAAAATGGAATTTGTAACCTCTTGAAAACACATCCAGAACCCACTTGTCTTGGGTTATAGGAGTCCAATTTAGGTGAAAAAGAGAAAGTTTTCCTCAGAGAGGGGCTTCCAGGCAAGAAGTTCCTGCAGCCCAACAGAGGGAGTCATTGAGCCTGTTTTTTATGAGCTTGCGACCTGTCCTCTCCTCCCCTAGGGGTGGAAGCAGTCCACTGTCTTGGTCTGTAAGAGGCTTGCGTTTGAGGCCTTCCTCGGGAGCGTCTGTATCTACCCCTCTGAGGCCTGTCTGAATTGGGAAAGGACCAATTTTTTGTAGGCCAATTCCTACTAAATCTGGGTGGCTGTACTTGTAAGAAATCTTTAACCGTTTGCATGGATTTTGCCTTGTCCTCCATCTTCTTTATCACCTCTTCAGCCTTAGATCCAAACAAAACATTATGCTGAACAGGAGCATCCAATAACTTAGCTTTTACTTGATCTGGCAAGTTTTGTTCCTTTAACCAAGCATGCCTTCTAATGACTGTGCCAGAGGCAGCAGCCCTACAAGAAGCCTCCAAGGCATTAAATCCACAGTGTAAACCATGCTTCCCAACTTGTTCAGTGGCATGCATTAAGTCATGTAATTCCTTATCATCTGCACAGGCGGAAATGGAAGTTAGCTTTTGTTTCAAAACGGACAGAAGAAATTGCTGGTATTTCAGCATATGAAATTGACAGTTTAAAGCCCTAATAAAGTAGCAGAAGTGTACACTTTTTTGCCCCATCTTTCTAAAGATCTGGAATTCTTCTCAGTGGGAATGGAGTTTTTAGCAGTAGTGGCCTTAACCCCCTTAGGGCCCTGAGAAACGGTTTCAGGATCAGCAGTAGGATTCTTGTATAAAAACTGGTGGGAATCAGGAACCCTATAATATCTGTCTGGCTTAACAGGAGCTGGAGGAAGAGAGTCAGGAGTTAAGTTAGCCTCCGAAAAAGCATCATCCACAATATCCAAAATAGGAGGGATAGCCAGGGGTCTATGTTGGGGAAGAAGAAGAAAATCCCCAAGTCTTTTCTTAGATTCCGAGTACTCCTGTCCTTCCCAGTGAAAATGTTCCCTTATTTCATGTAAATTTTCCCCAAAAGAGAAACCCTCAGGGGGAGAAGCTGAAGAAATGGATTCCTCAGCATCAGAATCCTCATAAGGAGGGAAAGAATATTCCTGGTCAGAAGAAGAAACTGAAGAAACAGAAGCCTGATCAGACGAGTCATAATACACTTCCTGCCTTGGCCTTTTATCTGGAGGGGGATGTGAACCCCTGATCATAGTAAGTAAGTCCTCCGCCATCTTAAGTAACTGTTTCCGAGACTTGGGTGCCGTATCAGAAGAGGCCTGGGCTGTAGTCTTTGATTTGGAAGGAGTCTTTGGCTTTGCCTTTATTAGAAGCTGAGTAGGCCTGAAAACCCCTTCGGAAGCCGGTACCTGCACAGCGGCTCCGGACCCATCCGAAGGAGCATTGTCCGAAGGTCTTGCAACAGAAATATTCAAAGGCCTAGTTGGCTCCTCGTGGGAGTCCGTTTTGGCCATCAGTTCCGAAATGGCCGACGACAGGGGCTGCAAAAGCGCCTCACTGACGATGGCCGAACCAGAAGCTGGCTCTGTTTGTACAATATCGTCTGATTTGGACCTCGGAGGCCTGTCTTTATCCTTGCGTCGTTTGTGAACTCCGGTAGCCGGAACCGTGTCAGACGACATTTTGTAATTGAAACGCCTACCGAAGTAATGAAACGCAAAAATCGTACCTTCGTTTAATCGTACGTCGATTAAATCTGGCACAAAACCGACAACTAGCTACGTCGTGGTCAGGGCCTAAGCAAGGAATACAGCAAGAATGAAAATCCTTATGAGGCATTTGCTTCCCACATGAAATACAATTATTAACTTTTTCTGACATCGAACTGGAGCCAGAAAAAAAGTTTCCCCAACGGGGTACTTAGCTTTGAGTAGGAGAAGAAAGTCTTCGGACTGAGGTATGTTTAGAAAAAATTGTCAGGAGTCAGCAGACCGGCACTTGTGAACAGCTATCACCGCACGGCAAGAAAGACTGGAGAACATGGCGTCGGCTGTCAGCTTTGTACTCCTGGCACTCTGACATCAGGGAGCATGGCTGAGCAGCCGACGGCGGACCCAGACTTTGGGATTCTGGCCAACAGAGGACTGCCTGCCGGCAGGGGAGAACCCTACAGTCATGACTGCAACAGTGAAACACGATGAACATCAGCTATACGGCCCTGCAAAACAGCAGTGGCAAAGCCAGCTCTGGATTTAGAGAAAATTGGTAAATGATAATGCTTGGTGAAAGTATGAACTGAACTCCAGGTAGCAGCTTCTAGAATATCCCTGGTAGGAACACCTCTGAGAAAGGCTGTTGAAGTAGATGCCGCCCTGCTGGAATGAGATCTGGGGGATAGGTTTTCCATGGTGCATATAACAGAAATGAATACAATGGCTTATCCATTTAGAACGGCTTGCTTTGAAATAGCTTTTCCCTCTGCCTCTGCAGCAAATGCTACCACCAGATTTTCTTCGAGATTTAGTCCTGTCCAAGTAGAATCTAAGTTGTCTGTGTACATCCAATGAATGCAGAATCCACTCCCCCTTGTTCTGTGAATTGGGAAAGAAAGTTGGTAAAATGAATGGGCTGATTAAGAGCCACACTGGATACCACCTTGGGCATGAATGATGGATTGGTCCCGAGTGACACCCTGTCTGCATGAAAGATGATGAAAGGATCCACTGCCATAAGGGCCTGTAATTCAGATATCCTTCTAGCTGAAGTGATTGCTAAAAGGAAGGCTGTTTTCCAGGAAAGAAATTTTAAGTATGCAGTAGCAGCTGCCTGGAAAGGAGGTAGAGTGAGTTTCTCCAATACAAAGTTAAGGTCCCAGGCAGGGGTTGGAGCTCTCCTGGGTGGTCTCAGGTTTTTGGCCCCTCTGAGATACTGCTTTAGAAGAGGATGATAGAAGAGGGGAGGTTCTGTGTTGTAATGAGCTGAAATGGCTGAGGCATGGATTTTTATGGAAAAAGACAGGACCTTGTGAAGCATCTCAGTTAAGTATTGCAAAATCTGTGGTAAATTGGGCACTGCTGTGCTCATCCCTTGAAATAAGATTCCAGGCACAGAATCTTTTCCATTTGTCAGCATAAGATTTTTTAGGACTTGGTCTTCTCGCCTCCAAAATGACATCCATCACAGGTTTGCTGAGGGATGCTAAGAGGGAATTTAAGTGATTAGCCACACTGCAAGATTCAATGCTTGGAGCGGAGGTTGAAGAATTTGGTTCTCCTGCTGAGACAGTAAAGAAGGTGTCGGAGGCAGGTGCCACGGTGAAATGTCTGACACTGCGCAGGAGTGGGTACCAGTGTTGGCGAAGTCAGTCTGAAGCAATCAAACTCATTTTTGGTTTGTCCCGTTTGACTTAGTAGAACTTTGGAGAACAGAGGCAGAGGGGGAAAGGCATAGACTGATAGGTTTTTCCAGCTGAAGGACAGAGCATCCACTTTCCAGGCTTTTTTGTGATGAGTTCTTGTGCAAAAGGTGTCCAACTGGTAGTTCTGGGGTGAGGCAAATAGATCTATGTCTGGGCTCCCCCATTTGTGTGTCAACATGTTGAAAATACGTGGTTCCAGTTTCCATTCGTGAGTCCATGAGATTTCTGCTTAGTACGTCTGCCAGAACATTCTGCTTTCCTGGCAGGAACTGGGCTTGTAGTTGTACTTGGTAGCTCAAGGCCGTGTTCCACAATGCCATGGCTAGTCTGCAGAGGGGGTAGGAATGTGTACCCCCCCTGCTGGTTTATGTACCACATAACCATGTTGTCAGTCTTTATCAGTAATTGTCCTGGATGACGGTAGTCCTTGAAGGCCATCAGTGCATTCTGTACAGCTAGCATTTCTTTTTCATTGCTATGAAGGTGCATTTGATTTGGGCTCCATTTGCCCTGAATGCACTTCCCTGCCAGATGAGCCCTCCATGCATAGTCTGATGCGTCTGTAATTAGGGTTTGGGTGGCAGGGGGTGGTGTGAATGGCAGCCCCTTGTTTTGGTGGCAGGCCTCTGCCCACCATAGGAACTCTAGGCGCAGGCAAGGTAGGATAGGAATCATTGTTTCCAGGCTGTGATAATGTTGACTCCATAAACTTTTTAAATACCACTGAAGTTTCCTCATATACAATCTTGCATATGGAATTAGAAGAATGCAGGAGGCCATGAGCCCCAAGGTTTGCAGTATTTGCCTTGCAGATAGCAGGGTTTTTGTGGTCACCTGTTTGAAGTAAGTCACCAAATGAATTTGCTTTTCAGGCGTAAAGAAAGCCACCTGGACAGTTGTATTTAAGCTTGCACTCAGGAATGTAATTTTTTGAGAGGGTACCAGTTGAGATTTCTTTTCATTTATGGTGTACCCTAGGCAGGTTAGAACTCTTTTTACAAACAAACGCCAGATGTTTTAGAAGAATGGCCTGGTTTTCTGGCTGAATTAGACAATCGCCCATGTATGGATATATTTGGATATTTCTTTGCCAGTAAAACGCAATTACTGGAGCCAGGCACTTTGTGAATACCCTGGGCGCAGTAGACAAGCCAAAGGGCAGTGCAGAGAACTGATAATGCATGCAGCCTGCTTTGGAGCGTAGGTATCTTCTGCAAGATTCCCCGACTGGGATATGCAGGTTAAGCCTCTTTTAAATCTAGAGTTGCCAACCAGGCATCCTTGCCTTGCATAGGAAGTAACTGGTGAAGAGTCAGCATCTTGAATTTTGGAAGGTCTAGAAAGGTGTTTAGAGTGGACAAGTCCAGAATTGGATGCCATGATTTGTCTTTTCTGGGTACCAGGAAATGTCTGGAATAGAAACCTTGTCCCTTTTCCTCTTCTGGTACTAGATGAATAGCCCCCATGTTTAGGAGGGAAAGTACTTGTTTCTGAGCCTCTGCCCACTGATTTGGGGGCAGGTCTGGCCACCCGTTTGGAGATGGCAGCATGTGAAAATGAAATCTGTATCCCTGGGACACTATATTTAAAACCCATTTGTCCTGGGTTATAAGT
Organism: Protopterus annectens; assembly: GCF_019279795.1. Classification (NCBI taxonomy): domain Eukaryota; kingdom Metazoa; phylum Chordata; order Ceratodontiformes; family Protopteridae; genus Protopterus; species Protopterus annectens. Next base: position 772,644,725 of record NC_056748.1, read on the forward strand.
TGCCAGTTGCTTGAATGAAGAGCCAGTTTTCCCCCCAAAGGGGAGGCTAAGACTTAAGTGCTTGATAATTTTAAAGGGAAGTCATTGAGACTGTTTACCATAGGGTGGTGCCTTGTTGTTTCCTGATTTGGAAGTGGAAGCATCCCATATGATAGTTCTGAAAGTCCCTTGGGACTGAAACCTGGTGATTTTGGAATGTCTGGGTTTGGCTGGAGTGGCTCTGGAAGGAGCTGGAAAGGACCAGTTCGTAGTAGGCCAGTGCCTATCTAGGAGGTTGTACTTGTAAGAAATCTTTCACCGTTTGCATAGATTTAGCTTTAACTTCCATCTTTTTTGAACTTCTTCAGCCTTATTGCCAAACAAGTGGTCCTGCTGTAAAGGTGCATCCAAAAATGTTGCTTTAACATGATCAGGCAGAGATTGCTCCTTAAGCCAAGCATGCCTTCTAAGCACATACCCAGTAACAGCAGCCCTGCAAGAGGTCTCTAAAGAATCAAAACCACATTGCAAAGTATGTTTACCAACTTGTTCAGCTGAATGCAATAAATCCTGTAAATCTTTATTCTCCACACAGTCAGAAAACATCACTCTGTTTAAGCAGGCCCATGATATGCTGTTGATATTTTAGCATATAGAATTGACAGTTTAAAGTCCTGATTGCTAAGGTTGCGGAAGTATAAAATCTTTTTACCCCATCTATCCAGCGGTCTGGAGTCTCTATCAGAAGGGGGTAGAGATTTTTAGCAGTAGAAGCCTTAATGCCCTTGGGCCCCTGAGAAATGGTTTCAGGGTCCGCAACAGGATTCTCAAAAAGGAATTTGTGGGACTCAGGAGCCCTGTAGTACCTGTCTGGTTTACTAGGGGCTGGAGGCAAGGAATCCGGGGCCATACTGGATTCCGAAAACCATTAACAATGTCTAGTACAAGAGGTGTAGCCAAAGGCCTATGCTGAGGAAGAAGAAAGAAATCCCTAAGCCTCTTTTTGGATTCAGAGAAATCCCGACTTTCCCAGTGGAAATGCTCCCTTAAGGTATGTAAAGTTTCCCCAAAAGAGAAATCCTCAGGCAGAGAGGCAGAGGGAATGGAATTCTCTGCATCAGAGTCCTCATAAGTAGGTATGGACAAATCCAGATCATTAGAGTCAGAAGAAAGATAGAGTCCTGCTAAGAAGATTCACAGTCAAGTTCAATCCTAGGCCTCTTGGGGGGGGGGGTTAACTATCACTGATTAGAGTAATTAAATCTTCAGCCATTTTGATCATTTGTTTTTTTAGGCATAGGGGCCTGAACATGTGGCCCGGGTGTCAGTTTTTTTTACACATAGATCGAGATTTAGGCCTTAGTATTGAAGTTGGAGTCGGTTCAATATGCAAGTCTGTAGGCCTGAATACATCCTCAGAAGCCGGGGCCTGCTCAGCGGCTCCGGACCCATCCAAGGCAGAGACATCTGCAGGTTCCATATGTGAAGCATCTCGCGGCATACCAGACTCCGAATGGGTCTCAGTAGAGGCCTGCGAATCAGAAGTAGCAGGTATCGGGGGCTGCAAAAGCGCCTCACTGAGTACCGGCGAACTGGCAACTGGCTTAGGAGAAGCGTCGTCGGCAGTTTTGGACCTCAATGGCCTGTCTCTGTCTTTTTCTTTGCATTTTTTCGGTATTCCAGTAGTCAGATGGCTAACCAATGTCATTTCTGGATAATTAAACAGAGAGCCGAAATATTTAGAAGCAAAAATGTACAGACGACTAATACAGTGCTGATTAAATAAAGCACAAAACCGGCAACAAGGTACGTCGTGGTCAGGGCCTAGGCAAGGAATACAGTACAAATGAAAATCCTTATGCAGTATTTGCTTCCCTCATGCAATATTTGCTTCCCTCAAGAAATACAATTATTAACTTTTACTGACATCGGTAAGGGGGCAAGAAAAAGTTTCCAATGGGGTACTTAGCTTTTAGTTGAAGACTTCAGTTCTGAAACTCGAAAACGAAAATTTCAGGAGTCGGCCAACCGGCACTTGCGAACTGCTTCTGCTTCGGGCACAGTGCGGCAAGAAAGATTGATGTAATGGCGTCGGCTGCATGTTTTATACCCCTGACTACCTGACGTCATGGAAGAAGGGACCGTAACCGACACAGGACCCAAGAATTTGTTAAATCAGGCCGACTGAGGGCAACCTGCCAGCAGATTACGCAAATGTAATAACTGCAACAGTGAAACATGAACATCACTGTACTGCATAGAATTGCACTGCTGTGATGTAGTTTACTAACAAGGTGTTGTATTATTTTGATGCACTAAGCTTACTGATCTGTCGTGCTCTATGTACTTTTGCATCCAGGCTGTAACTCAAAACAAACACAAACACACAAAGACATACTCGGAGGCACTGATCAAACATCTACCAAAACTACAGAGGCCTCCAAAGCAGACACCCAAGCAACTGCCACTTCAAGACATAAGACATGCAACACATAGCTCTCAAAGTCAGTGTGCTAAACAGTCACGGCCCTTAAGGCCAAACACAATGCCAGACACACTTGTTATAGGTGACTCCATAGTCAGACACACTGACGTCCCACTCACCAGACTGAACAAGGAAAAGATCACAGTAAGCTGCCTGTCGGGCGCTAGAATCCACCACATAACACAAGCACTCAAGTCACTCCACAGCAAGTACAAGTATGACTCAGTCATTGTCCATGCCGGTGTGAACAACCTGAGACGTACCTCCCTGGATTACATGAAAAGAGACAGAGGAGCTCTCAGATTATGTAGCCCAGGCCGGTATGACCCTGACCATGAGCAGTATCCTACCCTCACCAAGAATGATGCCACAATACAGAGACAAAATGATCAGCTTTAATAATTGGCTTAATTACTGGTGTCATTCTAAGGGGATCCAATGTCTGTTTGCCTGGGATGACATGCTTGACAAGCCACGCTGCTTCGCAAGGGATGGCTTGCACCCGTCACCCCTGGGCTTCTGAATATTGGCAAAGGCTCTTGCCACCCCCATAGTGCCTTTTTTAGGCAAGGCTCAAATGATAAACCTACCACCCTAGAAAACAAAAATGGAAAAAACTAAGGGTAATACTGCTCAATGCCAGAAGTCTAAACCTCAAGATGCACGCCTGAAGCCCTCCTCAGTATGGAGAACATCGATGTCTGTGCTGTGACTGAAACCTGGTTCAAGGCTCCTGAGAGTACCCCAGCACTATCAGGTTATAACTCATATCATGCCCGCCCCAAAATCGGACCGAACCACAAAAGGAGGGGAGTATCCATATTCATAAAGGATACCCACACCTCCAGGTTAGTGGCAACGCACTAAGCATCGGAGACCATCCAGGTGCAATTAACCATAGGTAAAACTGCCCTACAGTTTGTAGCATGCTACAGACCACCCTCTCAAACTCAGGAAACCCACACAGCCTTCCTGAAGACACTGGAGAGTATGAATGTCTCTCCAAACACCATCATATTGGGTGACTTCAACTACCCAAACATAGACTGAGAACATTACTCAAGCCCCAACACCCTAGCTCAAAGGTTCCTGGAGTTCATAAACTCAAATGCTATGGAACAACTAGTCACCATTCCCACAAGAGGAGAAAATATACTAGACCTGATCATCACAAACATGGGGACAAAATGCTCCATACCGGAAGTATATCCCTCATTGGTGAGATCAGACCATAAATTAATCTCACTGGAGATCCACATCCCCACCCCCAACCCCAGCAAAAAAGACCACAGTGAAGAACTTCTCAAAAGCAAACTTCACACTTCTTAAAGACTGGAGTGGTATCCTTCAAGGCCCCCGAGCCAGTGGAAACCACAACCCACGCTGCTGAAACAGTCAAATAATCCAGCTTACCTACACAGTTGCCAAACTGTAAAACAAAAATAAAACCAGGCTTCCTGGAGTACTGTTTTAGAAGGCATTTACACTGCCACTTTCTTTAACTTTCCTCCAACCTACTAAAATTCTATCCAATTACTTTTACCTCCTTCGTACACAAACCCTACTGTTGCCCCGCTAATGATCCCATCTTTTCATACTAGATTTTATCCATCTTCCAGTGTTAAGCTGTCCAGTAAATATAATACATGTTACCAGTGTTTTACTACATTATCGTTGTCCACACTTTGTAAGAGTAGTCTTAAGTTATTAAATATAATCATTTTCCTTGTCAGCGTATCTAAAAAAACTTCTATAGCCATTAATCAAAAAGTACAATTACTGCAGAAAGAGACCAGACGACTATGGTAAAGCTTTTACTACTATGACTTTGCACCTGCACTATGATTCCTCCTCTTAAAAAGACTCCTATACAAGTTTAAGAATTCCATTTTGTATACTTGGTCATAATCTAAGATAGGACTCTGATGACCGTATGCTTTCCAAGACACCCAATAACTATGTCATAGGATGACTGGATACCCAAGAATGTTTTTACTTCACAACACAAACTGTGGAACTTTTAAATAAAAATCAATGTGTCATTGAACTAAGGCATACCATTTGCACAATTATGACCATGCAACACTATTAAACAGGTTAAAAACATGCTCACCTGTACAAGGTACCTGGGATCCACATTTAAATACGGTGACAAGGGGCTCATTCCTGTTACTGTAAGCAAAAGAAAACAGAGTATAATACCAACTTCTTGTGACAAGCATTTACAGAAAATGCACTACAAAGACAACATAACTCAGCACAATAGCTCTTTAACATTAAAACAATCGTACAAGAGCAATCCCCTTTACATTCTCCATGTTAATGCAGTATCCCTCAGGCTTTGCAGGCAGAGTACATATCAAGCTACATTCTGTAACACACACACACCAAATCAATGGGCAAAAAGTCAGACAAACCCATTCAGTATAAACTGCAATTAGCGTCTTCAGCATGTAATACCTTAAACCACCTCTACTGACAGCCCACGGGATTTGTGCAAAATGACCACTTAAGGACATGCAAACTTTCAACGACAGGACGTCTGAATGCTCATGTTTTTTTTTTTTACTTTTCAAGTCTTTAGTGTATGTTCAGACCAATAAAGCTAATGTACCCATGAAGACTTAAAGTCATGGTCATTCACATCAAACTGTCAAATTTATCACTACAATGTTACCAAACACTTGGTTAACTGTAAAGTGGACAATTTAAACCTGAAAGTTCATTTCCCTAGTGCAGGACCTTGAGGGCATCTCTTGCTGGAAATCACTGCTGATGTAGTTTCTATTCAAACAATGACAGGCAGTCACTATGTGTGGGCTTTTCTCAGCAAATTTACAACTGTGTGAATAATATACAGTTACGAAGGTGGAGGGCAAATCCTATACTGCAAATGTAGGGGAATTTGTTCTTCTGCAAAAATATTTCTGCAGAAATTCACGGACCTGAAAACTATGAACCAAATTCTAAACTACAAGAACTCTCAACATAAAGGCTCCAAGGAAACACCCAAACGACACCAAACACTTGAAAATACTGTTTTAATTAAGCGCTTTTCGTCACCTTCTTAAGGCAACTTCTTCAGATTACACTCTTGAACAACACATAGCCATTAAGTAATGAAGTATCAATCACATGATCGTACCTAAATGGTGCTTTGATTTCACAAAAAGTAGTACTTTGTTAAAAACTTTTAAAATATGTTTAAGTCACTTTTTATGACCAAAAAGTGTAATATCACAGTTGTTGTAGGCTAGCACACAATTTTCAACATATAAAAACATCACCACACCTATAAGCCGTAAGTACTCGTATAAAAAATGTAAACAACAAAAATAGAAAATGTATACATGTACACATAACATCAATAAAATACTATACTAATAATACAAGTAATTCAATAATATTAAATTATTCACTTTCTCTCCAAGCTTTTAAGTTTTAAGAGACATAATATGTTGCAGTGGTCGTTTAAACCTGGTTCAACAATTTGCCATGTCAGTTCGTGTTCTTCGAGAAGTAAATTATAAGGGCCACCTCAAATGTTAGATTGGACTTGATCTATTGCCTTAAAACTAAATTTTTGACCAGAATTTGCCACACAGTGCCTAGCCAAGGCGTTTGTCATTGTTATTTGTATTTATTGCATAAGTATGTTTGTACATTCTATCCCTAAGTCTACGCTCCGTTTTTCCAATGTAAAAAGCTTTATATGAGGAACACGAAGCAACGTAGACCACCATTTTTGAATTACAATTTAAATTGTGTTTTATTTTGTACTTCGTTCCATTGATAGTAAATGAACTACCTGTAGCAATGAATTTACACATACTACAGCAGCCACAGGTGGACATACCCATAAGTCTATAAACCCTCCTATTATTGGTAGACTCTAATATAGATTTTAAACTAGTTCCTCTCTTGAAAATAATTTTAGGGATGTCGTTGAATTTGTCTGCTAACATTTTATCATATTTTATAAGCTCCCAGTTTTTGTATAGTATGGTTCTAATAAGTATACTGTCTGAGCTGAATGGGGTGATGAAACTATGTTCAAATCCATTTTCTAATTTTCCACAAACTGTCCTGTCGGACTCTTGGTTCCCTCCAGGTCCATTAATATCCTTAGGACTGAATTCATGTATATCTAATCTTTCACAACTTAAAATAGGTATAATAGACTTGTTAGCCCTTTTCAGATACACTTCATTAGTTATTGTTTCAATCTACGACACTGGATACCCCCTTTTTCGAAACATGCTCCCAAGTAAGTTACATTCATCTTCAAAATCATTGTCACGAGACACCATCCTAGCAGCCCTAATCATTTGGCCTTTAACTATAGACCGCTTTTGTGATAAAGGGTGTGAGCTAGAAAAGTGTAAAAATGCATTACAATATGTGTCCTTTCTATAAATCTTTTGAAATATACCTGTTAACCACATCTTTAGTTAACCACACATCAAGGTATTCAATACTGGACACTTGGAAGTTGAATGTAAATTTAAGGAAACTAGTAGAACTGTTAAAGTACTCAAGCAAAGTGTTCGCTAGATCTAAATTGCCTCTAAATACAATAAATATGTCGTCAAGAAAACGTGTGTAGAATTTAATGTTAGACATGTAAGTAATGTTGTTAAACACACAATTTTTCTCCCAATATGCCATCACGGTGTTGGCGAAACTTCCACCGCAGGGAGAGCCCATGGCTACTCCCTGTTTTTGTAAATAAAGGTCATTTTGGAAAGAAAAATAGTTTAGTCAAAATGATGTCCAACAAAACTTCTACTAAGTAAATTTCTTGACTAGAAGCCTTTTTACTATGAAGAAATAAACTGGCCCATTCCATACCTTCTAGATGAGGAATTGATGTATAAAGCTCTTTCACATCAATGGTCAAAAAGTTGTTGTGTTCAAACTGCAAGCCATTAATATTATGCAAGAACACCCAAGAATCTTTACAAACTTGGGTTTCAGTAGTTAAATACTTTTTCAATATACTGTCCACCACTTTGGCACAAGGATATGTAATAGAGCCACGACCATCTATTAAAGGTCTAAAGGGTGGATTAATCAAATCCTTATGTATTTTAGGGATTGCAAATAAGATAGGAATTTTTGGCCATAACAGTCATATAATAATTATATAAATTGATGTCAATTATGGCTTCTATAAATAAGTCATTGATATAACCATTTATTCGCTTGTAAGCGACATTGACTTCATTGATTGAGGCCTTGTCATAAGCATCACTATCCAATAATGCCTGTACTCTAGCAACATAGTCTCCTGAATCAAATAAAGCTAAACCTCCACCCTTATCGGGATTAACAGCTCTCACATGTAATAATTTAAACAAGTTTAAAGCAAGAGTTTCATCGTGTGTAATGTTTTCAACATGTGGTTTGCTTTTAAATAACCTATTATAATTATTAGAAAAAAATCTCAAGTCCAATTCAGTCATAATTTCAAACATATTCAACGTAGGGTGGAGAGGAGGATTATAGACACTAGGTACACGAAAAGACGTGTCATTTGTTTCCAAATTACCAAGAAGAACTTTCAGGTTTAGTTTCCTCACAAACAGTTTTAGATCTTTCACAGTTTGAACAATACCAAACTGTCGACTAGGCACAAAAGTATTTCCTTTCGCTAAAAGTTCAACTAAAGCTGGGTCAATGTCAATGGATGAATAGTTAAAAATATGAAAATCACCAGCCTTGTTTTTAATGATAACCACTTCATGTTGCGGGAGATGTACTATCTCCTACGCTTGTTGTTCCCCCGCTGTTTGTTTTTTTGATAGTAATTGTTGGATTTTTTCGGAATAGCACCAGGATAAATGTCCTAGCGAAAATTTACTTTATTCGCACTGGTGTTGTTATTGTTAGACAAACTTGTTCCTGGGTAGTTGTAGTTCCCTTCTCTATTATTAGAACGAAGCCGCTCGCTTCATCTAACCTGATTTTGTTTGGGACTAGAACAGATCTCTACATCCATAGTAGTAGGGGTCTGAATATCATTACTTCCCTTGTCCGAGATGTTTCTAGGATCATTAATAGCAGTAATATTTGAAAATGCCAAACCGACTTGGGACGTAGACGGTTTAGGGTAGGCTGTCCCATTTTCATAGGCTACACGGTCCCTATTGATTTTATTGAATTTCAGCTTGTCTAGTAGCTGGTCTATGCTGGCAAAACATCTCTCATACTCATATTTGTATCTACAAAAATCCATGCGATTTATAAGGGAATTTAACTAACAACCTAAGTGATTCCAGCAGCGTTTCACCTCGGCAGAACAGACCACCTGTAAGGCGAGACAATCGCATTGGAGATGAGGAAGGAAGACAGAAGAGCTTTGTGGGGCTTATCGGTATACCACAGTTTCACGAATGGATTAACGACACGGAAATTTTTTTTAAATCGTGAAAACATGGAGGGGCAACTGGCTGACGATGCTAATCAATCAACAACAGGTTGGTACTGTTTACATAACGGACAAGTTGAAGCTTCTTGATATAAAACTAGTAAAACTAAAGAAGCTTCAACTTGAAACTAGTAATTTTCAAGAATGTATAAAAGAACGCATTGTCCCAAAAGGTTTGAGACATCACTTATACCCAACCGGGCTTCTAGCGGACTCCCTTTTCCATCATGAATTGAACTCGCTTTTTGACCAACAGGGGTTCACTCTAATGGACTTAATGCTGAAGCATTATAGTACAACTATCGAAAGAAGTCTCCGAGTTAAAATCCCTTATAGAAGTCTCTGAGTTAAATTCCCTTATTATAAAATCACATGGATTTTCGTAGATACAAATACAGAGTATGAGAGATGTTTTGCCAGCATAGACCAGCTACTAGACAAGCTGAAATTCAATAAAATCAAAAAAAATCAATAGGGACAGTGTAGCCTATGAAAATGGGACAGCCTATCCTAAATCGCCTACGTCCCAAGTCGGTTTAGCATTTTCAAATATTACTGCTGGCAATAATCCTAGAAACATCTCGGACAAGGGAAGTAATGATATTCAGACCCCTACTACTATGGATGTAGAGGTCTGTTCTAGTCCCAAACAAATCAGGTTAGACAAAGCGAGCGGCTTCGTTCTAATAGAGAAGGGAACTACAACTACCCAGGAACAAGTTTGTCTAACAATAACACCACCAGTGCGAATAAAGTAAATTTTCGCAGGACATTCATCCTGGTGCTATTCTGAAAAAAATCCAACAATTACCATAAAAAAAAAAACAAACAGCGGGGGAACAAGCAGCGCAGGAGATAGTACATCTCCCGCAACATGAAGTGGTTATCATTAAAAGTGCTACTCTTTACCTAAAATACCTACTGTGACATCAACCTTAGACTTATCAATACCTAGTCAATAGTTGAAGTATTTCAACATGTGAAACTGGAGATTCAAAGCCCTCATATCCAGGAGTGGAAGAAGTATAAACTTTCTTTCCCCATCTATCAAGGCCCTAGCCTCTTTGTTCTTTACAACAGAAACTTACACACCTTTAGGCCCCTTTAGGCCCCTTCTTGGTCACAACCAACAGCCCTGGCTGGCAATTCAATACTTATGAGCTTCAGGCACCAAGTAATGCCTATTACTGAGGCAACAGGAGCAGGACAGCCCTCATCAGGATTCCTCTGTAACCTCTCTAAAACATCTTCAACTACAGCCAAAACAGGAGTATATTCAAGGCCATCCCAAAAAAAGGAAAACAAAAATTCCTGTTTCTTCATCCTGGAATCAAAGTCCCCATAAAATAACCTCATGGAATGAAGAGTTGAAAAAGAAACCTTCCTCAGGAGGAGAAGCAGAAGGAGTAGAATCATCCACATCAGAATAAGGGAGAATACCTGCAAGTCAAGTCTCCAGATCAAGACTCTCCTGACATTAAAGCCTAACTCAACCCCCCCAGCTCGGCTCCTCCTAGGTCTCTATCTGATCAGGATATAAACCCCCAGCTAATTAAAAGTATCTGAATCATCTGCCATTGGGCCATATGCTTCTTGGGCACAATTACTGAAAGTCTAGGGGGGTAAAGCCAGAACCTAATGCTGGCCTGGAGACCACCCTGGGAAGCAACTGAAACAGAAGGGGCTTTGCTGGAAGCACCTGAAGAAGGGAAAGACCAACCTGAAAGCCCCTCAGCCCTGACTTGCCTCCTGACAGCCCCACATCTTACAGCAGGTCTCACCTGGGAACACAAAAAAAAACCGGAAGCAGACCACCACTCCACCCCTCTAATCTGGAGCCAGTCCAGCACCGGTTTCTCCTCTTCTAGCCTAGACTTAACTGCCTCCTCCATCTTACTTCTGAAGAACCGGGCCTTCGTCGAACATCAATTGATTATAATTCGAGCACCCACTTCCCAAATCTTAACCAATGTTCCCACCTTCTTCTCTTTATATGATGCGTTTCTTCCATCTAGCACAATTAAAACAACCAACATAGATGCAGGGGCTATAAACACCAGGCACACAAATCTCTATAATCTCTATCACGGTATCTGTGAGAAACATACAATAAAATTTGATACTTTCTGACCGACAGTAAATCATCACTAAAAATAAAAACATTAAGTATTAGCGCAAGTACTTAATAACTTTTGAACTTCGGTCTAAAACTGGTCGAAGAAAAAAATCAAACTTGCAACGGCCTGGTTGCAATACTCTGCATGAAAATCGGCGGCAAAAGACTGACTGATGGCGTGCGCATGTGCATATCGCATTTCCTGATGTGTCAGTCAAATGCGCCTTGAATGACGTCTGTCTTTTGATATTCAGGCAGGCGTGATAACAGCGGACTACCCAAGTAGGTGGAAGACTATGTAAAATGTGAGATGAAGAACATCAAGGCTGGTGATTTTCATAGTTTTTAACTATTCATCCATTGATATTGACCCAGCTTTAGTTGAACTTTTAGCGAAAGGAAATACCTTTGTGCCTAGTCGACAGTTTGATAGTTTGATATTGTTCAAACTGTGAAAGATCTAAAACTGTTTGTGAGGAAACTAAACCTGAAAGTTCTTCTTGGTAATTTGGAAACAAATAACACGTCTTTTCTGTACCTAGTGTCTATAATCCTCCGCTCCAACCTACGTTGAATATGTTTGAAATTATGACTGAATTGGACTTGAGATTTTTTTCTAATAATTATAACAGGTTATTTAAAAGCAAACCACATGTTGAAAACATTACACACAATGAAACTCTTGCTTTAAACTTGTTTAAATTATTACATGTGAGAGCTGTTAAACCTGATAAGGGTGGAGGTTTAGCTTTATTTGATTCAGGAGACTATGTTGCTAGAGTACAGGCATTATTGGACAGTGATGCTTATGACAAGGCTTCAATCAATGAAGTCAATGTCACTTACAAGTGAATAAATGGTTATATCAATGACTTATTTATAGAAGCCATAATTGACATCAATTTATATAATTATTATATGACTATGTTATGACCAAAAATTCCTATCTTATTTGCAATCCCTAAAATACATAAGGATTTGATTAATCCACCCTTTAGACCTTTAATAGATGGTCGTGGCTCTATTACATATCCTTGTGCCAAAGTGGTGGACAGTATATTGAAAAAGTATTTAACTACTGAAACCCAAGTTTGTAAAGATTCTTGGGTGTTCTTGCATAATATTAATGGCTTGCAGTTTGAACACAACAACTTTTTGACCATTGATGTGAAAGAGCTTTATACATCAATTCCTCATCTAGAAGGTATGGAATGGGCCAGTTTATTTCTTCATAGTAAAAAGGCTTCTAGTCAAGAAATTTACTTAGTAGAAGTTTTGTTGGACATCATTTTGACTAAACTATTTCTCTTTCCAAAATTACCTTTATTTACAAAAACGGGGAGTAGCCATGGGCTCTCCCTGCGGTGGAAGTTTTGCCAACACCGTGATGGCATATTGGGAGAAAAATTGTGTGTTTAACAACATTACTTACATGTCTAACATTAAATTCTACACAAGTTTTCTTGAGGACATATTTATTGTATTTAGAGGCAACTTGGATCTAGCGAACACTTTGCTCGAGTACTTTAATAGTTCTACTAGTTTCCTTAAATTTACATTCAACTTCCAAGTGTCCAGTATTGAATACCTTGATGTGTGGTTAACTAAAGATGTGGTTAACAACAGGTATATTTCAAAGATTTATAGAAAGGACACATATTGTAATGCATTTTTACACTTTTCTAGCTCACACCCTTTATCACAAAAGCGGTCTATAGTTAAAGGCCAAATGATTAGGGCTGCTAGGATGGTGGCACGTGACAATGATTTTGAAGATGAATGTAACTTACTTGGGAGCATGTTTCGACAAAGGGGGTATCCAGTGTCGTTGATTGAAACAATAACTAATGAAGTGTATCTGAAAAGGGCCAACAAGTCTATTATACCTATTTTAAGTCGTGAAAGATTAGATATACATGAATTCAGTCCTAAGGATATTAATGGACCTGGAGGGAACCAAGAGTCCGACAGGACAGTTTGTGGAAAATTAGAAAATGGATTTGAGCATAGTTTCATCACCCCATTCAGCTCAGACAGTATACTTAGAACCATACTATACAAAAACTGGGAGCTTATAAAATATGATAAAATGTTAGCAGACAAATTCAACAACGTCCCTAAAATTATTTTCAAGAGAGGAACTAGTTTAAAATCTATATTAGAGTCTACCAATAATAGGAGGGTTTATAGACTTATGGGTATGTCCACCTGTGGCTGCTGTAGTATGTGTAAATTCATTGCTACAGGTAGTTCATTTACTATCAATGGAACGAAGTACAAAATAAAACACAATTTAAATTGTAATTCAAAAATGGTGGTCTACGTTGCTTCGTGTTCCTCATGTAAAGCTTTTTACATTGGAAAAATGGAGCGTAGACTTAGGGATAGAATTTACGAACATACTTATGCAATAAATACAAATAAAAACGACAACGCCTTGGCTAGGCACTGTATGGCAAATTCTGGTCATAAATTTAGTTTTATGGCAATAGATCAAGTCCAATCTAACATTTGAGGTGGCCCTTATAATTTACTTCTCGAAGAACATGAACTGACATGGCAAATTCGATCAAATGCCTTCGTTGAACCAGGTTTAAACGACCACTGCAACATATTATGTCTCTTAAAACTTAAAAGCTTGGAGAGAAAGTGAATAATTTAATATTATTGAATTACTTGTATTATTAGTATAGTATTTTATTGATGTGATAAATGTGTACATATATACATTTTCTATTTTTGTTGTTTACATTTTTATGAGTACTTACGGCTTATAGGTGTTTTGATGTTTTTATATGTTGAAAATTGTGTGCTAGCCCACAAAAACTGTGACATTACACTTTTTGGTCATAAAAAAGTGACAAACATATTTTAAAAGTTTTTAACAAAGTACTACTTTTTGTGAAATCAATGCACCATTTAGGCAAGATCATGTGATTGATACTTCATTACTTAATGGCTATGTGTTGTTCAAGAGTGTAATCTGAAGAAGTTGCCTTAAGAAGGTGACGAAAAGCGCTCAATTAAAACAGTATTTTCAAGTGTTTGGTGTTGTTTGGGTGTTTCTTTGGAGCCTTCATGTTAAGAGTTTTTGAAATTCACGGACCTGAACATTTGACAGGTGTAGATTTCTTTCAATTCAAGCTTCAGGAAACAGAGTCTTACCAAATATAGAAGCACATTTCAAATCCTATGCTTCTATCTTTTCTTCTAGTATGCATGTATGTACATCATCTTTTTTTCCTTTTTCGCTTTGGGTCAAGTCATCTCTCTTTCCATTTCTTTCATCTCTTTATCCTCTGCATTGTTGCTCTGTCACCATGTCCTCTCTCTCTCACCCGTCCCCATAAATCTGTATCTTAGGCCTTCCTTCCTCCCTTCCTCTTACCTGGCAGCTCCTTCCTTTCCATCTTTTACCCATCATCCCTCCTCTCTCCTCCTCAGCACAAATCCACACCAACTCATCTCTCTTTCTTTCTCTCAAACTGTCCAACACCAGCTGACCCTCTAATACCGATTCCTAATCCTATATCCATCCTATCATCACAGTCACGATTGCAAATCTTAACATCTTTAACTCCCACATCCCAGCTCTGACTCCTGCCTTTTTGTTGTAGACCTTTTTCTCTCTCGGATACTCTACTGTGTCACAAATCATCACTCACTTCTCTCCACCCATTCCCCCTCCCCTGTACTTCTTCTTCACCTCTCTTCCCCACATTCACCATTACTGAACTGTTGTGATCCCCCAACTAAAAACTCGTCCACCTTTACCAACTGTACTCCCTGCATCCTCCCTCTCTCTCTCACACACATATATATTCTCTCTCCTGACCCTCCTTCCTCCTCTCTCTGGAGCATATCTCATATCCTCCACAGAGTCTCTCTCCAACCCTGATTCCTACTTCACTACAGATCACAATGTCATCTGCAAACATCATAGTCACGGGGCCTCCTGTCTGATGTCACCACTGTCACACACTACCCTCATTACATATCCTGTACCACTCACTACGTGACTTTCTCTGCCTCCGACTTCCTCATACAATACCACAACTCTTGCAACATTGCATCTGTAGTGCTCTTTCCTGGCATGAAACCATACTGCTGATCACATCAATCATCACCTCCTTCTTTAACTTTTTCCCACTACTCTTTCCCATAACTTCAAGCTGTGAGTATGCATGTATGTACATATGTATATCATATTCATGATGGTCTTCCTATATTATTATACCCATATATTCCATTCTTCATTTTCTTACATCTGCAGTCTATACCCTGTACCAGCCTCAATGCTTATTTTGTGTAAAAAAAGCATACAACTGTGTCTCAGCATTTTGATTACAGTCCTTGTGAGCAGTGCCCTACATAAATAAAAATAGTACTACTGCAGTTCCACAGGACAAATCAGTATAGGTAGGAATAAAACTGTAATCCATTCCATCTGCCCTTAAGTGCCCACACCTAATCAAAACACAGTAACTTTTACTTAATGCTTACAAACATCCACTCTGCTCCATACTAAACAATCTCAATCGGATTTCAAAGACATTTTAAAATGTTGTTGCTATTTCTGGTATTTTGCTGTAATCTTACCAGTAAGCCTCTTAGAAAAAGACAATTTTATACTGTCAGCTATGGATAGTCAAGTCTTAAAACATAACATTTTTCTGCTTTCACCTGTTTGTTTCCCTAAACATAGTGGTTATGCACAGACACGCATCTCATTCTGGCATGCATTTCATTAAAAATCAATAGTGATGTGAATCACTCATCATAATGGTGCATCTGTGCTCTGACTACTTGCTTCACAGACACTCAAATCACTTAACTTCTTACAGTATCTATAGCTCCATTCCTGGACCATCCCTGCCCCTCGTGGAGAAGAAACCATCCGGTCATTTCCATATGGGGACTCAAAGATGAGGGCTTGCAGGAAGACATTATACAAGCAGGCATCTGTAGGTCAGAATTCATGTTTCAGATACGCTTCAACATGGTAAATCTCAAGTAACTGCACCTTTAAGAATGCTACAGAAGTAGGACCAGCAATACGGAATCCCAATACTGTCAAGACACCACATGGAGGACATTAAGAGGTCAGCAATTAACAAAGAGGTCATGGAGCAGAGTTTACCTTGTAATGCCTGGTGAACATATGGACAGCAGACCAAGTTATAGCTGCAGAGACTATACCTAAGGAAATGTATCAAAACAGTACTGGAGGTTTCAACAGCCCTGGCAGAAATGTTCCTTAGGGGAGTAAAGGTAAAGTTTTGTCTTATCTGTTGAAAGAAAAATACAATTAATAAGCCCATTTTCAATATGGAAAGATATTGACTAGTTCCTTCTCTGCCTTTAGCAAAGAACAACTGAGATCTGGTAATCTTTTCTAAAGGAAGTTATTCTACTAGGGTAGCAGTGTAACTGACTATGCATTATCAGGGTGCAGAGCAGCTGCTGCCTGGGACTATAGCACTCTGGAAAGAAAACTGGCAGATGAATGAACTGACCGAGGTTACTGACCACAGCTACCCAGGAACAAAGGCTAGGGTGGTGAATAAAGAATCTGTCTTTGCAGAAAGCTAAATAAGGAACAAAATGAACAGTCTTAAGAAGAAAGGCACCCTAACTAAATAATCTGCAGAGTCTAACAGTGGCATGAAAACGCCCATTTACCGCTTTGTGAAAAATGTAAATGGCTGCTAAGTGAACCCCAAGAAAAAACAAAAAAAAAGAGAAATACGACCAGGGCTGTCAAGATAAAGTAAGCCCATGACCTCTACATGAACAGTAGATCTTGATCAGATGGAGGGGAGAAGCACACAGGAATCCCTACAGCATTGTCCTTTCTGGATGACCACATTCTTGGCTGAAATGAAGAAAAAGAAAGAATCTCCTGTTTGGAATCGACTTAATGAAAGAGGCCCAGCACAGGAAGACCTCATTAGTGAAAAAGGCTGTGATATACTTTTATAGTTCAGAAAAATCTTCCAACAGTTTGTATGTTAGGAAGTGGAGTATGCCTAGAAGAACTCTTGACAGAGAAAAGGCAAAGGAAGCAGTGGAGTCATACTACATTCCCACTGTCACCCTGTAGAGCTGAAAGGTGCTAGTCTTCCTGCTTGGTGATATACCAGACTGTAGCTCTTTAGGTAGAAAAGTAGAATGTTTAAGGCTAGCCACACTGTATCCAATTTCTTGTACATTCATATGGAAACAGCTTTGTGACTCACTGACTGTGATAGCTCACCAGCCAAGATGGAATGCCTCTTCAGTCTTACAAGCTACTAAAAGTATGTTATGTGAACAGGGGACATGCAAGGACGTACAAAGGTGGTTTTACCCAAAGATGGATTTGCAGCAGACACAAAAGCCTTATGTAAGCCTCCAGAACCTGAGTGGCTGGGACATATTGCACCAAGTAGTGCCAGCAGTTATGTATCCTACAATTCAGAGGGTCATGCTGTCAAAGGAGTTTCATGCTGAGAACATTTCACTCTTGAAATCCATTTACAGCATCAGAGCAAGACAATTCACAGAATTTGTATGTAGATAGCAATCAAAAACTATAATACACTGCACAGGTGGAGCAGGAACTCTGAACTGACAACTGGCCCCCAACCTAGGAGGAAAAAAGCATTCAGTTTTTCTTCCTAACCTCTCGCATCATTTTCTTTCTGTCCCCAATGCTGACTATAAGATAATGTCACTTATCAGCTGGTTCATTCCTCCATTGTTTTAGTACCGGAGGTCAAGAGAAAAAGGAAATGGACACAAGTGGTTATCCTTTAAGATATCAGGAAACATTTTATAATTTCTACAACCCTTGCAGTGTTGTATTAAAGTTCCAGTATCAGGGTTACTGAAAGCTGCTGTTTGGCTGCAGTGAATACACTCGTCAGGCTTGCCTCCTGAGTTCCTATGCAAGAACTTGGGCTTGTCTTCATGAGTTCCTCTGGACTGCAACACTGTACACCCCCCCCCCCAAATAGTTATTCCTATGGCACGGCATCAGACTCAGTCTCTCACCAGATGGACACGTACGAGTTTCATCTGTTCAGTCCCACCCCTCTCTAGTAGGTTTGTCCAATGCCTTGGCAGTTTGTCTGGGAAGTAGGCAGGGCCAACACTTATGCCTTGAAGCCACCTGATAGAAATCATCTTGGAAAGCCAAACAGCACACCCAAGTCCCTCTACTGAGAAGAAATATGATGGATCAAACCATGACTATGGGGAACTTTAATTCTGAGACTGAAAGACTGGAGCTGCTATGATAGATAAAATGTACCCCCATTTGTTGAAGCACCATTTTCCTTAGTACAAAAAAGGAAACCAATGGCTTCATACCTGGTTTCAGTGAATAAGCTAGATATATGAATTATATGACTGATCACCACTCGGCATGCGATACCTTCTGTGACTGGTGTAACAAAGGTAGGGTGGGGGAAGAGAAGGAAGGATGGAAAAAACAAAAACTCAAAGCACAGCCTTAATCTACTTCTCCTCCTCTTGTCCACCTGTTAGATATGACAGACTCCCATGCCCTCAGGTAAAGGGAGATTCTTTCTACACCCAAATTCCTCAGAGGTGGTGGGCAAGAATATTGAGGAAACCTCATAATAGGACATCTATCCGATTTCCTGCTCAATAAGCATCATGGAAGCAATTTCAGCAGCTAGGAATCTGGGCAGCTAAGGCCTGCCAGGTTTTGGGCCCAGAGTTGCCAAGCCTTTTCTGCTTCTAAACACAAACACAATATAGTTATAAAAATCACTTTAGTTTTAGCGTACTTTGACAGTACGCAAAAAATCACAGTAACAACTTACTCAACTTTGCTGGAGTTGCACCTGGTCAGTTATCTAAAATTGTATACCACAGAAAATATTATTTCACACAAATTTCTTGAATATCAACTAAAAAACAAAAACAAAAAATGTTGTTAAACACAACACATACTGCCAACATGCTACCATGATTTAAATTCACTGTGAACATGAAGTATGGAGTTGCCACTTTTTGTTAATAAAGCTGTTTAAAATAACTTCTCACTTAAAACAAAAGCAAAACAGTAACAGAAAAGAAAACCATGCTAACATCTCCTCATTTACATGCATTATACATCACATATCTTTGCTTTCCTGGAGTCCAACATTATATAACTCGTTGAATTCCTGTCTTCCCTTAAACCTCACTCCTCTTCTTCCAACATTATATAACTCGTTGAATTCCTGTCTTCCCTTAAACCTCACTCCTCTTGTTTCTGAAGATTGTTCTCACAATGTCAAATTCTAAGCAATTTGCTCCTTCCCTTTTCTAATGATTCCTCTTCCAGTTCTTTTATTTCTCTTGCAATATTAAATGCTTCCAAATACAGTTGGTTTAGAATGGATTTCCATTTTGTAGTAATTTCATTTTTGACAGCCAAGAGAATTAATAAGTTCTTACTATGGCTAGGCAATTCAGATCCACTGGTCCTGCTCAAAAGAATAATTTGCTTAGTTACATCCATTTCCACTCAGAATATTTTTAGCAAAGTCCAATGCAGAGAATTAATATGTCAACTTACTATACACAAAATATATAATCCCAGTTACCTTTTTCTTCCCCATCACAGCTTCAAAAGTTGCCATCTACCCCATAAAAAAAGGCTTTGATGTCTGCTTGGGATAAAAGAAAACCTATATAAAACACTTCCAAGCAAAGACCTGAAAGTTTCTGGACTTTATTGCATATTAGGGAGCCATATGCAAGCCCTCCCATTGTTCTCTTTTTATTGCTTTTTCCAGTCTCTTGTCCCAATCTTTTCTAACCTCTTCTGATCATCATGCAAAATTTTATATGATGTACTAATTTATCCCTTTAACAGCAACTTCTGCTCTAGATTAAAACTAAAAATGCTACCAGTGCAGGTCTTTCATTTAGGATTCCCAGATACCTTTCTCTTTGCCTCAACTAGGATATCAATCCCTGGTAGGGAAGGCAGTCTATTGCCTGTAGTCCAAATGTCTCCTTGGCCTCATCTCACTCTATTACCTTTCCCCTCTAGTTATTTGCTCCCAGTACCTTGGTTCCTTTGCCAATTCTCTCCAGTAAATTATCTCTTGTCTATCTTCTGTACCTATACTTGCAGTAATTATTAAAAAATATCCTTTATCCATTCTTGTGCTGTTTTAGTTCCTCAAACACCTTCTGCTACTTAATGAAAAGAAAACAAACAAACATTCTGTATGTCTGTTATTACTCTCCCTAATGATCTGCATCCAAATCCCTTCTTAATTTTTGAACCCCCCCTCCCCAGCTTCATCATCCCTTTCCATTCTGAATTATAGCCTTCTGCTTGTGTTATGTATACAATCTTTAATTGTGCAGCCAAGAAATACCCCCTTCAAATCAGATAATCTAATCAGGTAATACTAAACCACCTTGTTCAATTAGAAGGATAAACTTATCCCACTTAACTGCTTCCCTCTTCCTCTCCCAAATAAATTCCTCCAACTTTCAATTACCCATAATTTCTCCTCTGGTTGGTAAAAATATGCCTGACCCATATATAAAACTAAAGGGACTAAACATTTTCACTGCTTGCATCTTGTAACCCATACTCTTGGGTACCATAAGAGAAACATTTTAATCCACACCCCTAGAATAATTGTATCATGTCCCCATAAATATGGGTATTGCTGAACCAATTCATGTGTGGGTGCATAATTTACAGCTATAGACTTTGTTTTATCTTCATTAAATGTTATATCCTGAAAAGACCCGAATTTGTCTCAAAATGTTCTAAGTCACATGTTCACTTTTTAAATGCGTCTCCTGCAGCATTGCTATTCTCACTATACATTTCTCAATATAAATTCAATACTTCAGGCCATTTACATTGCAAGAAAATATGGATGGCATAACCACAGAGAAAAAGCTGTTGCTCCAATCCATTATACATGCAAAAAAAAAAAACTAATGTACATTTCAAACTTTCCTGTTACATGCACACATAAAGGTTTGGCAGGCTGATCTTTTACAGAGTTGTTTTTCTCCCCTCCATTTGAGCCTATATAATGTTTTTCAAGACTTCATTTTATTGAAAACCCACAAACAGAAAAACTGAACAAGTTCTCAACCCCCTCCCCATTCACTATTGACTTAATTTTCCTTAAAAAAAAATGAAGTTTATCCCCGTCGATAAATGCCCGAAACTGACAGCTGCACCTACAGGCACTACCTAACCTAAAGTTAAGGTTGCCTATGCTGAAGTGAATGCTACAGCCTGTGCTCCCACTTACACTACTCTCTTCTCTACTCTCTATTCTTTACTTATCTCTATTCCCCTCCCAGATGTGAAAAACATATTTTATGCTTTTAGAAAATATTAACTTTTAGCACTAAAAGTACACTGGCAATAAATAAATAAAACTAAACTGTACACTGTTCGAGTAAATGAATTAATGTATTAAGGCTGCTACAGAGACTCTCTCTCATTAATTTCTCCATAATTTAAAAACTTTTTTCACCATACTACTTGCCATTGTGCCTTTAAATTTTGTATTTCTCTCAGGAAAGAATGTTCAGAACATTTGGTACTAATTGCTTGCACCTGCAGACAGCTCGTCTTCACATAAAATAGTCAGCAATGAATCCTTGTAGAGCTACTAATGGAAAACAAAACAAACAAGCTAACATCTTTGCAGATGTAAGAAAATTGTCATTTTTTATAGCTTTCATCGTTTAGCATATATTTCAAGAATACTTGCTTATACAAAACACTTTTTAGCTTAAACCAAAAGTGTTAAATATTCATCCTTGTAAAATAAGAAAATATCTTAATTCCACATATAAAATCAAGTCCACTTTTACACCAGCCTCTCTCTCGTATTCTGTAAAGCCTAAATTTCTTACATCTAAAAAAATTCACATTTAACATTTTTAACACCATACAGGGCCAGTGTTAGCATTCTGGGGGCCCCCAGCAAATGTCAAGTTGGGGGCCCTCCTAGGCACTTTTAGTACAAGTATCACTCTGTCACCGCTACCACTCCTAAGCAACCTTTTAGTTCATGCTGCACGCATTTAGGAATAGTACGCAAAGACTGACCTGTAGCTACAATGATCCGACATTATAACAGGCCTATGTACCACACTATGTTGGCCCATTGCCATCATAGAGGGACATTTACAGTTACTAGCATTTAGCTGCAACAATGATACATTAAAACAACTCTACATATAGGTCTGGACTTGGGTAAAATGGTGCTCTAGGCCAACTGTTTCAGCCTCCCACAAAACACACACACACACACAATCCAGTCGTCCACCCTATCTTGGGCTCCCCCATTCCATACACATTACTTTTTTCCCCTTTCCTCACATTTTGCCTCACTCTTCAGTTTTTTTCAAGAAGCCACGACTTTGTATGTATTCTGAAGTGCATTTAAAAGTTAGTTTTTCTTTTAACACAGCCTTTTCATCCAATGATGTATTGAAAAGGAATTATAATTAAGGAAATACATTCTGTGTTGTTATTTCAGCTTTAGTGTTTCTTGCATTCTTTCACCATACCCTTCCTGAGCAAGACAGCAATAACCATTTACGAAACAACTAAAATAAGCCAGGGCCTAAGAAGCCATAGGGTTATAGATGCTCTGGGGTACATTTTAGAGGATTTCCCCAACCTTTTAAATCCAATGGTGGCCTAAACAAAAATCATGAGTACGAACAGAATTACCAGTTATGTCTTCTTTGAAAGAAACAAAATCAGTTGTGCCCAAGGCTTAATGTTCAAAGCTGACCAAATAGAAGCTCACAATAAACTAAAAAGCCACTGTTGTGAGGATACACAGGTCTTAATCTGGGAATACTACCTACTTCTCTACCCCTCCCCAGAAAAAAAGACAGACAGTCACTGTATATACATCCTTCTGGTGTTAGACTGGGATGAAAGCAGAGATTAAAATTGCCACAGTCATGCATTTGAAGTGACTGCTGTCATACATACACATCACATGCCTTCTCAGCCTTAACCCCTAAAAGGTAGCCAACTGTATATGTGTACGATGTGTGACTGTGAGGAAAGTGAAAAGAAAACTAATGATTTCAGTAATGTATTCTAATTTATTGCTCCTAGACAGTACACTGCCCCTTACACAAGATATAGTAACAGTGTCTGTACGTCTCCAAGGTCTCTGAGAAAAGTAAATGAAACATTGACTACACTGTCCTCAGCCCAAACAAACTATAAATGAACTCCTGTGCATACCTGAACTCCTGTGCATACCTCTAAAGGTATGGCTGTGATAAAAGTGAAAGTAATAACCACCCACCCACCCCCATAACCAACAGCAGCTTTCTGTGCACACACATCTAAGCAGGGCAGGTTTTAGAATGGAGGTGGTTGAGAGCAGAGCCCATTATCAACTTTATCCTAATAGGGTCATATCACAATCCTGTTGAGGTTAGAGAAAGTGTAATCAGAAAATTAATATGCGTTTTTTTTTTTATTCCTCATTTTTCCCCAAACAGCAACAGCTTTTGTGGGGCCCCCACACAGTCAGTGATAATCAAGTAATGTAATATTTACATAGTCTGGGGAGTGAGGGCCACCAGACTTGTAAAGACCTAAGCGTCTGAATGTTCTGTGATATATTTTATGCCTAACTTTTGAATTACAATTACTTGTTAACTGCACTTTTTACTGATACCTAGAAGAATAATATATGGTTCCTGGCATTACTGAGTGTGTGCACAGATAAAAATCAGTGATCACACGCACACACATGCATTAGCCATAGCAATACTAGTTCTGTACTTATTTCTGCAAATAGCAGCACATTGCTCAATACTGGTACTGCCACACCAGATCAGAGACTGCTGTTTTGAAGTCATCAAACAGCAGCAGGGATAACTCACATTTTATTTACCTCACTGAGGAATAATGGATAGTTGTTACTGTCGCCGATTTCACAGACCTTCCCTGATTTTGCTTATAATCTTGCTCTTCCAAAAAAAAATTTATTTGCTGGTAAATCACTCACAATTACAGACAGTCAATAAATCCATACATCAGCATTTTATATTTCTTATTGTCTAAAAATGCATGCTGATGCAAAAGGCGTTATTCTATTAAATTTTAAGTGAATTAGAATAATATTTAAAATGTGTTCCTGACACTACACTGACATCTTCAGCAAATAAGTTGATAGTTATAGTATCTGGTGTTTTGCCAGTATTTATAAAAACCCGAAAAAGAAAAATTATTGCTAGAGATTGGAAACATCAGCTCTTCTTAAAATTCAAGGTTTGCACGGAGATCAGTCACTCTGGGCTGCTGATCTCTCTCTGGTGCTTACCTTGTCCATGTTCATTATCAGTTTTATCCTAACAGTGTCATATCAAAGCCCGGTTCAGGTTAAAGTGCATAACCAGGAAATTAATACATTTTTTCTCCTCATTTTTCCACAACCAGAAGAAGCTTTTTTGGGGCCTCACACAGTCAAGGATGATTATGGGGCCCCCTCCCTGCAGCCATTGGTATTGCAGGTACATTAGGTAAGTTGTTAGTTTTAATAGAGAGAAGGTCCACCAGCAGGATTTAACTAAGCCACTACGTCATCGGTAAAATATTTAATGAAACTGTTACTATAACCAGTGAAATCATTGAACTGTAAAGGAGATACAAATAAGAGTTTATACCCTCTTGGTTTATCAAGTATACAAAACTGCTGTACTACCTTTTATTGGTTTGGCAGACATGCTACAAAATACCAAGAACTTTCTGTGGTTGGGGGCCCCCCAGGAACAAGGGGCCCCCAGTGACCGCAGGGTTCGCTGGTGTCTAAAGCCGGCTATATGCACCATATCTCACACACACACACGTCTACTTCACATGACTGAAAACTCAAAGTACTGAATTTCATTTGACTTGAGACCACAATACCCAACTTTCAAAATACTGACAACTCGTTTGAGTCTCATTATACTGAAAGCTTACAATGCTGAATTTCAAAAAATATTGAATTTTAAGCCATAAACGTGATATGCACTTCCCTTCGCTGTAACTTAAAAATAAAAATACAGTAACTTAAAGTGCCAACTAACTGTCAGAGTACAGATAGTAGTACAGAAAACAGTGTTTCTAAATATGGGTATGACTCTGTATATTTTTATGGGAAGTAATATGGAGAACATTTCATGCACACCTGGCAGTAGTGGCAGTGTGTACAATATTGTAAGGTAAGCAAAAGACATATGCCCTTTTCCCCACTGTAATCCGAACCTGGAGTTTTTATATATAGTTGGGGGTGTGTGCAGCCCCCTACCTACTTTGGTTTTATATTGTCCAGTTACTGTTGAGAGAGTCCGTAAGTATTTTAAGTTTTGGAAAGAGTTAGTAGTCTGTGCTGTAAGTCTGCATGTTTATGGCTTAAAATTCAATATTTTGAAATTCAGCATTGTAAACTTTCAGTATAATGAGACAGAGTCAAAATTAGTTTTCAGTATTTTGAAAATTAGGTATTGTGGTCTCATATTTTGAGTTTTCAGTCATGTGAAGTAGATACACATACGGTTTACCTTCATAATGTTGGCAGGCACATCGTCGAAACAACTTCTGTGAACTCTGAACTGCAGCTCTTCAAAACCGCGAATACAGATATTCCGAATCACAAAATCCCACCCCCTTTTTGACCCATGGTAGCACTTGTTTCAGATATGGAGCATTCGGAAATGTCGATGTTCATGGTTTTGTTCAACTTTGACATGTCGGCGGTAGAGAATTCGTTGAAACAGTTTGACTATGTGCATGTTTGGGGAAGTGCCTGCCGATGTTATGAAGGCAAACCATACTTTACAATATATATCAATCATGCAGTTTATCATAAAATGTTTTATGCAAATTACAAAAAAGGATTTTACTTACAGTTACCTTTCTCCCCCATTCTTGTGCACTCCTAAACATTGTGGCATAAAATGGAGTATATGCTTCACAGCCCACTCACAAGTTTAAGTCTACAAAAGTCCAGTTTCTTTGAGACTTTTCTTGCAAAGTCATACTTCATAAATGCAAATCAATGCTTTATAGTCTCCCATTTATTTACATATATTTCAGTGTTGCTGGTCTTCCTCTTGTTCATTTCAAAACACCAGACTTTAGTACAAGTCCAAAGTACTTCCGGATTCTGATGGTTAGCCTCGGTCTCTGTGCCCCCCCCCCAATATCAAAAGAATGAGAAGCAGAGTTCTTTTCCATTAGCTGGCTCAATTTTTGTTGGATAAAGGTTTTCTTTCCTCATTAGCCTGCTCTGCATAAAAAAATACATTTGATCTTCCAAGAAAAAAAATATTTTTATGACAGCTGTATACAGCAGCTTGTACCTCACACCGGCCTCAAGACATCCCTTGATTGATGGCATAAAATGCGCTTCTCTTCTGCCTGGTGTACGAGTAATACTTTTCTATTAACATTCTGTTGTCTCTAATTTTTAAACAGTTTTCCCTTCTGACAACTTTGTCAGGATCATCTTTCTTCTGGTATGACTGCATCTTTACATTACAGGGCCTGGCTGATTTCTCATGGCCAGGTTTGGAGTACACACTTGATCTGCCTTTTCAATTAAAATTAACAAATCCTGTTAATTTGTGCTTTCATAAAATTAACACATATGTTGCTTCCAGTTTCCAAGGTACAGAATAAAATCTCAAGTTTTTTTCTGTGCACTCAGTCTTTCAACTGTACCATTTTTGAAACTGCTCTTCTCGAGATGGTCTCACACAGTGCCAGCTTTTTTTTTTTTATTTCATCCTCTGATTTTTGCAGTTTCATCAATTTATCTGAACAACTAGTTAAAGCTTCTTTGCCGGCATCTAGCCACAGTACTTACTAGCCAGTAAGTATATTTTACTCAAGCTTACAATATCACTAGCTCTTGCTTCTCAGTTTCTATTTTTCACAATTTGAGAGCTGAAATTAAGCAGTTTCTCAGTGGGCAGCCATCTTGGAATTTCCTTAAAACTAAAAATATTTGTGTGTAACATTTAAAGCCTATGCATGCTATTTAGCAGTAATAATTACACAGCTTTACAATCAATTATGCCTTTACATTTAACAAGTCATACTCATTCACATCAATGTTTCATGCTGAACATAGCATCATCTCCTAGTACAAATCACATTAAACATTTAATGTGTATCAAGATAACTGGTGTACAAAAATATTATATAGCCATTCATTTGCATTATTTTACACATCCACTATTCCATTCAAAAAATGGCAATGTCAACCATTTTCACCTGTTGCTCAAAACAGTCTGGCAACATTCAAGCTATCAGACTACTGAAGATTTTTAAATGGAAATTCTAGTTATGCCAACTGGGCACCATGTTGTAGATCAGACATTAAAAAGCAAATTATTTTCTAAACTTTTAGACATTTTGCACAATATTAACAATTTTTACGAATAAATCTGCATAGTCAAATGATCCTATTCACTCATTAATATGCCAAGTTAAATAACACCATTTTCTTAAAATGCAATACTTTTAAGCAGAACAAATATAATACATCTAGGCTGCTCCATGCACTAAGCATGAAATAAATTGCACCTGATTTTCATACTCAACACTACAAATTAGACTGATCCCAAAGCCTGTGAATGTACTCTGCTTCACAGGTTTGCAATCAGTCAAGATTTCATATCTTTGCATAGATGGAGTAACGGCTGGTGAGTGGAATACTGTAATGGTCTGAAGTTTCAAAAGCAATTTTAATAGCAATGTTCCTCTTTTCAGCATCTTACAAGGGGAAATCTCTGCCATGCATATAACCTCTATATACTTCATCCTTTTTTTTTTTTAAGTCCAATAGTGGCAGAAACACCTATTGTAAAGACCCCAATCTCTACTGCAACTTAAAGAACATGCTGGACTGATAAACATGTTTAGGCAGTCAAAATGTTCCCTCGCTTTCTAACACGTCACTCAGCCTCCCTCAAATTGCATCTTCTTGCCTCATATACCATATCAACCAATTTTTGCAGAGTCTAAAGAACTTGCCACTGGTTTACTTTGCACATCTGCTACTCCACTTAAAAAAAGTGTCACCCACCTCCTTCAGAAACCAACAAGGATCCTTACAAGATGATGCTAGTTGCTTCACAAGTTCATTTCCTATGCTACTGATCTGTGAGAAGATAAGAAGCCTGGCCTTACATTCTCATGGCAGTTTAACCCTTATATTTAATCTATGAAGAACCCAGAGGCAGGCTACCATTGGACTTGCAAATGTGTAATAGGTCAGACAAAACAGGGTCTGTTGAGGCTCTATACATACGGAAGAGGTAGACTCTTAGTAGTCTGTATGATACCAAGAGAAGGAACAATGCCTTGAAATGAAATGCATAGTTTTTTTAAGACTTTGGTCCTTGATTTTTTTTTTTTTTGTAAGAAAGCATTGTTGTCATTGCAGTCGTGGCAAGTGTTAGAACAGGTACATACTGAAAGGGGCATTATATTCAATAATCAGCCTTATAAGTGCCAAGTACAGTGAAATGATTTCACCCCTCAATGCCACATCTTTATATAAAAGCTGTGTAATGAAGAACTTCCTTATAATAGTGGACACGTGATGATCAACAGGACAGTTTTCGTCACAGGTTCACAGATACAAGACTATAGATCAAATTTCAGGGAGTTAGTTATCAATATGATAAGCATAGTAGAAAAGCTAAATAAACCCTTGTGTCACATGTTGGATTGCCAACTGGCTCACAGATAAAAACAGAGAAGTTACCTGAGAGAGAGAGTCACCAGTGGAGAGCCCCAGAGTTCTGTGTTGGGACTTCTCCTGTTTGGAATCTATTTTTCTGAAGTAAAAGCCAATCAAAGGGCTCTGGCGGATTATGTTTGTAGATGACGGCAAGCTAGGAACACTCACTGAATCCCCATATGATGTAGTCATCTTGTAGGAAGGAAGGTTTCTCTGAAATAAGTAACTGGTTTGAAAATAATGTCGGAAACCAAATGCTAAAAAAATGTGTTATTTCCTGTATGAGGTCATCTACCCAGGGAACTACCACATTGACAATATGTCTGTTAAGAGCTGACCCAATTGTTTGAGAACTTATGTGGACAGGGACCCACTTTTGACCAATATGTGTCGGTTTTAAGAAAAAGTCTTAAACTGTACAGCTTATAAACAAAGGGACGTCACTGTCCCCCTTTATTCATCCCTCATTATGGCAGTCACAGAATACGATGCCCCCTTTGGGATGCATCTGTCCAGACATATGCTGGAATGTCCACAGAGATACCTTACTAAAGGGATACAAAGCCTAAACAATATGACTTGCATAGACAGACTAAAAGCCCTGTCACTATACTTGGTATCCTTCAGACTACTAAGAGGTGACCCATGTCCGGCATACAAAGTCGACCTATTACTGATGAATTTAATGCACATCAGCAAATCAACCGGCAGTATTAATACTCAGTGTAGGGATATAAACCTCTTCTGCAACATCAACAGAAGAGGTATGGAGGGAGAGGCATATTTTGCAGAGAACACCAATGCTATGTAACAGACTTCCCATACAGATAAAAACAAAGTTCATGTCTTGTCAGTTTTCATAGGTAATTTAGATATATGGATGGGAAACATAAAATTCACTCCAAGACTGTCCCCTTTACTACTAGTGGACAGATGCAACTTCTAAATGCTTTATTCCATGTACAGATCCCCTTACATTATCTATGGTATAATCCCAATTATTTCCATTAGGGGTAATCCATTATTATCCACCATGGGATGGGTATAGTCAGTTTACAACCATAATGGGATAGGTGAATTCAAGCACAAAAAAGGGAAACTGGATAGGCTTAAAAAGGCCCACAAGGGCAGCTAGCCTAGTATGTCCCTATGCTAGGTAGATTATTCAGGACCCCAAAAACTACCTTCATCTGCTGCCCACAGCTTTCATAGCCCCATCTATCTCAGATTTTCAAAGTCTCATCAATTAACAGTTGGCTTCTTCACTAAACACAAGACTTAATATTAACCAACTATCCCAACTAATTTTCTGAGACACCACACACACACACACACACACACACACACACACACACACACACCTCTCTTCCCAAATTTTGCCCAGACCAGATATTAACAAAGAGATCACATTATCTGCAAGTAGAACCAAAATCAGAGAAGGGAGAAAATTCAAGGTAAATTCTCTAGTAACCAAGTGACTGAAGGTTGAGACTAGCCTCAAAAAGCACTACAAGACTTCTCCTCTGGGGTTACTGTTTTGGAAAGTACTGGAGTAAAAACTGACTCTGAACATTTTGCTCAGTTTGTTCCAACATTCACTGACAGAACAACAAACTCATTCATATTCAACAATTCTAAGTGCAACTCCTGCACGCTTGACAACACTTACTTCTTTTGAGAAGGTTCTATTACTTATCTTTTTTAGAAAGCAGACCTTGTATATGACTTATTTCATCTTTAAATGAAAGGGGTTTTTCTTCACAAATATCAACTTTCTGTCCAAATTTTCACTGCCACACCCCAATGCTACCTTGTTTCTGGAACCCTATCAGTACACTGCTGAACTCCTCAAGCTTCTTTCAGTAATGGGACAGTTCTGGGGCTACCCAATTTACATTCAATTCCTCTCCCAAGTATAAGTTCTTTTAAACGTTTGTACATCACAACCAAGTCGGAGAGGTATACAACCAATTCATCTTCTTGAAGAACCACTGCAAAAGTTTCATTATGGCTGTAATCTTCAAACAAATTGTATTGTTTTTCCCCTTAAATTGACTACAAATGAATCAGTACATCTGATATACATATGTATCTCTTCCAGATTTATACTTAAGAAAGACACTTCAGGAGACTCAAAATATCTGCTACATAATTTTCCATTGCCTGGTCTATACACATTTTCCATTTTAAAAGACAAACCTTCCAACTTAAAAGATCTGTCGACGAGTAAAATGAAGGTCATGCTGATTAACTCCAACAGCCTTAACTTGAACATGGACTTACTGGAAGCCCTCTTTGCACTGGAAGATGCCGTCTGTGCAGTCACAGAAACTTGGTTCAGGGCTGCGGAGAGCACCCCTGCCTTACCAGACTATACATCATTCCACACATTCTGACCCCAAAATGAGGTTGGGAAGACTAAAAGGTGGTGTCTCCATCTTCATTAAGGACAGGCACATCTCCAGACTGGGTTGCCAGCATGACACACTAGAACTACTCCAGGTACAGCTGGCAGTTGGGCAAGACACCCATCCAAGTTATAGCTAGCTATAGACCCCCCTCCATGACTCAGGACACCCACTCCTCTTACCTGAATCTACTGGACTCTTTCAAGGTAACCCCTAACACCCTGATCCTTGGTGACTTCAACTACCCCACCACAGACTGGATGAACTATTCTTGCACTAATGCACTCTCTCAACGATTGAGAAAACAAAGATCCTTGTGGGGACGTAACTGCCAAGCTCATTGCTAAAAACAAACTCCGAATACAACGAGCAAGAACCAAACAAACAGAGAAAAAACAAAAAAGCAAACTTGTAGTTACGAGCCCAAACTGAATGATGTAAAATACGTTTTATTAGCAAATGCTTTCGAAGAGACCAATGCCCCTCCTTCCTCAGACAAAAAAATGGCAACATTTCTTGCTATCCTTATAGGGTAGCAATCAAACAATTACTTCATACTTAATTAACCAATTATGACAAAATTGTTATAAAATGTCCTCAAGAATACTAAATTCTATCCGTTGTTAAAATTCAAATGCCAAATACAATGTCATTCATTTAATTTAAACACCCCACCAACTTGTGTTACATAAATAAATAACACATTTAGGTTGTGCTAAAATAGCGTTATACATAAAAATGAGAATAAAAATAAAAAATAAAATTAAAATAAAATAAAATAATAATAAGGCTAAAAGACTATGATTTCACCTTTTCATTGAATAATATCTTAAAAAGCAAGCAACAGAAACATGATCATTCAAGCCCGGATACATGTAAGCAGCTGTACGGATTTGCCAAAGGAGTTCATCCATTTCTAATCTAGTCTGCCATGGACCACTCCGAATCCCAACATTTATTTTTGTAAGGATGGTGAATTTAAAAGAATGTTCAGGGAAATTACTTATGTGTCTTGCAAGAGCATTGTTAGAATCATGCTTATTAACTGCATATATATGTTCATAAATGCGCTGCTTTAACTTCCTTTCAGTTTTACCTATATAAAAAGCAGCGCATTTCTGACACAAGGCCACGTAAACCAAGCTGTTGGTTTCATAATTAAATTTCCCTCTTACTTTAAACATATGATTCCTTAACCATCGAGTCAGTGCATATAAACTTACATTGTTTACATGCACCACACTTTGCGATACCAGAGGAAAGGTTGTTGTTGTTATTTAGTACAACCTTGAGTTTTACCCTCAAGCAAAAATTTCAAATTGTACCCCCTCCTAAATGTGATTTTTGGACCATTTCCCAATTTACTACTTAAATAGATATCCTCCGTCAACAAAGCCCAATTTTTATTGAGCAATCCCCGTATCACTAAATGATCTACACTAAAGGTGCACAAAAAACTGGTACCGCAAAAACTGTTAGATGTACTTATGTCATGTGTGGTGATGTTACAAGTGTTTGACTGCTACCCTATATAAGGATAGCAAGAAATGTTGCCATTTTTGTGTCTGAGGAAGGAGGGGCATTGGTCTCTCTGAAAGCGTTTGCTAATAAAACGGATTTTACATCATTCAGTTTGGGCTCGTAACTACAAGTTTGCTTTTTTGTGTTTACTCTCTCAACGATTCCTCGACTTCATCAATTCTAACACACTAGACCAGCTCGTCTCATCCCCCACAAGGGGAGATAACATTCTGGACTTTGTTCTTACCAACATGGGTGACCGATGCACCATTCCCATAGTATGTTCTTCCCTGGTGAGATCAGCTCATCGGACTGTCTCATTCGAAGTCCGTCTCCCACCCCCCACCCCCACCCCAGCCAAAACACTTCTCAAAAGCTGACTACAACCTCCTAATGGAGGGTATCTCTGGCTTCACACCACCGCCCCCCTCAGGAGGATGCAGACAAATATGCTGAACAGTATGCCAATGCAGTATACAAACATCTGTACAACTGCATGGACACAGCCATACCCAACAGATCTAAAACCCGCTCCTTAAGGAAACACAAACCTGTTTGGTGGACATCCTTTAAATCAATAAACTTTACAACAAAAGGAACAAACTGTTGTCCAAGGGTAAAAGGGAACAAATTTCAAATTGGAAAACCTCCCTCCTTAGCCTCAACAAACAAACTGGATCACTACTGAAAACCTCTAAAGCAAATTATGAATCGAAACTAGCCTCCACAACAACAAAAACCAAAAAGTCTTCTTCAGTTATGTCAGGAACCTCCGTGGCAAAAACTAAGTTTGTTCTGAATTAGTACTTAACAGTATCACTTACACTGATGCTGTTGACTTAGCCATCCTGCTAGCAGACAGCGAGGTCAAGTTTGCACTGAACCTGTCGTCCCCAAAGGACGTTTCAACATCCCCGATACTTGTCCCGCACTTCACATTTCCATCGATCAAGTGTTACAGGCCCTATCCAAGGCAAAGAACACAGCTTCCATGGGACTTGACAGTATCTCAGGATGTATTCTGCACCATCTACAGCAAGAACTGGCTTCTCCATTGAGCACCCTATTCAACCACAGCCTAAGTACTGTCTTCATTCCAGCAGAGTGGAGAACTGCCATTGTCATCCCCTTGCACAAAGGTGGAGCCACTACTGACCCTGAAAAATATCACCCCATTAGCTTGACAATTCTGATCTGTAAAGCCATGGTGCGTATTATTATGGATCTTCTAAACAAGGACATAAGCAATCTCCAAGCACTTGACCCCACCCAGTTCGGCTTAGTCAAGGACAGATTTTGCCCATTGAACCTGGTTGACTTGAGACTGTCACCAAGGCCCTGGATGAGGAAAAGTCAATACATACAGCTTACCTTGACTTGGCCAAGGCCTCTGACACAATCCCCACTCAGGCATCACCGAAAAGCTAACACAACTTGGCGTAAATCCCCATCTCATCAGGTGGGTGGCAAAACTGTCTCACTGGCAGAATCCTCAAAGTCAAAACAGGCATCTCCACCTCCAATAGCAGATATGTCACTAGTAGAGTTCCTCAGGGATCTGTCTTGGGACCCCTACTGTTTGGCATCTATTTCTCAGAGGTCCAGGCAAAGGGCCTGTGGCTGACCAAGTTTGCGGATGACTGTAAGTTGGGTGCTGTCACTGACTCCCCAAATGATGCTAACATACTGCAAGAGGGTCTCGCAGCAACTAATGCCTGGTGCCAAAGTCATAGCCTTAAACTAAATGCAAAAAAATGTATCATACCATTCAGCAAAAACATGACCCCTACTTATTACCACATCAACAGCAACACCCTAAGCACACATGTGGTGAGAGACCCGGGCACTCAGGTTGATAATCTCACGTTCGACCATCATGTAGCGGCAGTGATCAAAAATGCCTTTTACTCAGTTCATCTCATAAATAAAGGGATTGCATCCAGAAAAAAAAAAAGGTTATTATCGCATAATACTCCTCTCCCATTAGACCAATAATGGAGTATAACGCTCCGTTTGGGATGTACCTCTCCAAACATCTGCACCAACTGGAAAGGCCACTGAAATCCCTCACAAAAAGAATCCATGGCCTCTAACACCTGGCCTATGCAGACAGGCTCAAAATCAATATCACTCTACTTGCTATCATACAGATTGCTCAGGGGTGATCGGTGTCTCGTCTACAAGGCAATCTCAGACCCTGCCCTACTACAGATGCTCCATATCCATAAGTCAAACTCCTCACACAATACCTGCTCAAAAGGCCTGAAACTAACTGGCAATGTCAACAAAACCTGCTGGAGAGACAGGTTTTGTCTCCTACAGGCTGCCCAGTCTCTGGAATAGACTTCCCATACACGTCAAACAGAGCACCTCACGGACCCTCTTCAAGTGCAACCTTGAGTGGATGGGAAACCACAAATATGTCCCATGGGTTTCACCCGTGTCCCTCACAGACAGGGGCAACAGGTGCTGACTGAGGTTTCTTTTTCGGGATAAACTCTTGGGTAGGCTTGTAAGGGGCCCAGAGCCATTAGCCTAGTAACCTCCCATGATCCTATGAATACCAAGCCATAATCGTGTAGTATAAAAACAGACTGTTTTTGAGACTGCATAAATGTCACTTAAGATATGTACATACAAGTTATGACAATTTGTTAGTTAACACTATAAACAACAGTCTCTCTGCCAACGCCTGCATTAAAGGGATGGGGACTTGTGACTGTGTTAGACGTGACTTGGGTTCCATTAGCAAATCCAATACCTGAGAAAATAGGGCAGAATGGAGTGACATTTGTGGCAGCTCACCTACCCTGTGGATGGAGGGGCGAGATTTGCAATGGCACAAGACCAGGGTTGTGTACATTTCCAACGAATAATGGGAAATTGGGCAAAATAGTCGGTACCACATAGTAAAAGTTGTCAGGATGGTGCTATACTAGGATGCTCTGATCTTATGAGCCCTATGCCTACACCAAGGATCTCCCAGCTTGAAGCCCTGAGCTGAAGTGGTAAACTAGACAAACATCAGGACAAAGAAAGAAAGCGGATGACTGAGGAGGGACTTTGGAATAAAGTATAATTGCAGAGACCTGCAACAGGAAATCCACAAATGTAAATAATTTCTACAGTCTTAAATGTGCTTTTTGTACAAATTTCAGTAGCATGCATTTAAGATTATTTCAAGCGACAATACTTTTCAATACGTATATTACAGAAATTCTTCGTTTTCATACAATAAAAAAGTATGTTTGCCCTAACCCAATTATACCTCCACTGGTATTATGTAAAAGGACCAAGATACACAAAAACATCTTGAAGAATAACTGCACAACTTCTACTGTAATTAGTATGTGTGTGTGTTATTGTGAACTTCTCACAGTCACATTACCTCAGTGTAGCTACTTGAGTTAACTGTCCTCTGGCCACATACGTTTTTGGCTCCCCATAGCGGACTACCAGCTGCTCCCAGACTTCTCATACAGACTCACTTCAGCTTTCCCTGGAATAATCCCAAATCTTTTTAGGGGCCCATGAAGATATGAAGGAATTTGGAAAGTGTCACACTGGTGTTGAACTGTTTTTCCTAACGAAATATATCCCATCACATACCCTTCTACAGTACAACACTCCTATACGAACCTAGCTCCTATCAGGGATCTAAAATGGAGCGCACTCACATCCTCAACCCAAGTCAACAAGTGTCTGAGCTGCTAGAACTCGGGTTGCTTGGCTGTAGTCATCTAGGCCACTAGTGCAGGCGCCAATTGTCAACTATATAAAAAGAATTCAAAACTTTTCTTTCTAGATTCAAAACCATTTCATAGCAATATTCCAATATTTTTAACAGCAAATTTAATTCTGACAATCGGGAATAAAAACTCACGAAAGCTACTTTGTTCTCAGGAGTTTTCTGCACTACTATTCTTCCTTTCTCACACAGTCTTGTTTCAAGCCTTCAGATGGTAAGATACTACCCATATTTCTCAGCCGTACAAAAACTTCTTTACTAAGCTGCATTCAACCAAGTAAATACATAAAAAACAAACAAAACAATCTAAACAGGATGAAAATATAGTAATATAAAATCAGGCAAAATAAAAACAAAGAACTGTACACAAAGACAACAATGTCACTAGTGGACATCACGTCTCCAAAGACCATTTAGCCAATAATGAAAATGCCTAATCAATGAAATGCATTGCAGCACACCGTCTCCCAAATGATGAAACTACCAAAAGCTAAATAAGCCAAGCAGACTGGATAAAAGAAGGAAAGCCCTAGATGGGTAAATTCCTTACCCATCAAAACACAATCCAAGACAACACAGAGAAGACTAAAGCCCACAAGAACAGCATTAACTGTCAGCCTTACCACTAAGAGAAGGCCACAGATCTGGAAAAGTACCCCTCCCCCTTCTGCTTTACATCCAGGACAACAATCAAAACGAGAACAACTTTGAAAAGCACCACAACCAGCTGCTCTACTTGCCAAAGTAAAGTTATCTAAACAACCAAACACAGTGAAGAGAGAGTAGGCAGAACAGAGAATAAAGTCAAAAATCAGGAGTCAGATGACGGCTCTAAAGCTAAGACCCAATTCAGCAAATAAAGACAAAATACAAACAGATCTTACTTTTATTCAACTTAAGAGTTATTCTGCCCCCATCTCTTCATTCGCAAGCTGCTCTTATGGGCTAGTTCAAGTCTAGCCAATTTCCAATAATTCATTCTCACATCATGCTCTCTTCCTGTGCCAAAGTATGGAAATAGGTCAGCAAGTACATTAACACCACCATCACACCTCTTAATTATCTGTACAACAGCTTTTTTAATCAATTCAGGTACTGGCAATACAACAAATGGAAACCTCAATTCTTTTTATTGGCTCACTGGTTAAATGTTTTGTTTTTTTAGTTAAAAAAATTCAATCTTCACTTGCCAGGATTACTGGTTTACATCAAGCACAGGGAACACTTGCATATGAATACCAAACACCATCACTACCACTACTACTGCTGTATAGAACTAAAATATTGTAAAACTAAACAAAATTGTATACATATGTACAACAGTAATTATGTTATAGACTCAATCCATTTCTTATGCACACCAATTTTCTCAATATTGGTTTACCTCTTACTTCATTCGACTCTTCAAAGCTACCAGAATTTCCCAGGAATCAAACACTAACATTCAGTTGAAATTCTGGAAGTCAATAAATATTTGTACTCCAAGCAAAATAACACCAGACTGAACATTTTCTAACCCTCACTTTAAATGTGCATTCAAGCAAAGAATTATTTTCACCATACCAAGTAAATGACAAGTCAAATGGTTCAAAAATTCAAAGGCGTACTTGCTATGCCAACTCTCTTGAATTACATCATCTTGTATTTCTTGTTTTTTTATATTGACACCAAATACTTTACGATCATTTAGTTTCACATGAATATTACAAATAAGATCTACACATCTGCTTCAGGCATGCTACTTTGAAAATTTAAGTAGTAGTAACATTAGTTTGTGCTAGTACACTTCAGATAATAATTTAAGTTTTTCTTTTCAAATTTTCCACTTCACTGGTAACAGCTCTTAGACATATTTTGCACAAAAAGAAAAAGAGAACAGCAAAGCACCAATAACAGAGGCTAAGCAGCTTTTTTCAACACACATTGTTTATAACAAATCTATTATGGTTTTGATTCATCAGCACTTAAGACTTGCATTTGCATAGAAAGTAGTCTAACCATAACAGTGACAGTAGTCATCTTCAAAACATAAGCACTAATAACCATGACACAAAGGCCCAAAGGACACTTATTAAAATGTGCTGAGAAAAACACTCTTTCACTAATGTTCACACACATGCTTAGTTTACCTAGCTTTAAGTAACAAAAAAGGGTGAATTGCAAGCATGAAACCCAAAATCAATCATATACTAAAAAATATTAGAAAATAAAATACCAGCTCATTTAATATTATAGCAATAACGTGGTTAAAAATGGCAGTAGAAAGAATACAAGCAGGTCACAGCATTGTCTAAGAGCAGACCTATGATGCTATCTAAAACTCTTAAGGTTTAGACAACAGACAGTTTCTTCCCAAAGTACTTTTACCGGTTAGCATTTGCATACAGAACAGCCCAAAATGTAAAAACATGACAGCAGTATTTAGCAAAATATACATACTAAAATAATTGCAACCAGATAATCTAGAAGGGCACCTCTTGAAACAATGTATGTATTTGAATATTACTAACCAAGTAAGTGGACTGCTAAATTGATATTTTTAGCCACGATGGACTACAGAGAGGCAAAGTACATAATACCATGAAAAAGAGAACATACATCATACTGTAACAAAATGTTTACCAATGTGGAAATGTTTACAGTGTGGAGTTTTCTTAAGAGAATGATGGCTATATACAGCAATTGTACACACTATGATAATAACTCATCTGTTTTGATTTCTTCAACCCTCCCCATGGCTACAGAAAACCACCAAGTCAGAAATGAAAAACAGGGATAAAGCCTGGGAGCACTGGCGCAAAACCAAAACCCCCTCAACTAGACAGAGATTCCTAGAACTACGCAATAGAGTCAAAAAGCTAATAAAACAGGACAAATTCCAATACTACCAGTCTGCCCTAGACTCCTCCCAACTCAGCCTCAAACAATTCTGGTCCTCCATCAACTCCATCCTCCACCTAGGTAAAGTCAGTACCCCTCCTCCTAACATCCCTCACTCAGAAAATATTGCTACCTCATTCAACACACACTTCACACAAACTATACTATCACTAGATAAACAACACAACCCCCCTCCCCTCCAACCCACACCTTCAACTAGTAATCTCCCTACTGCCTTCTCTTTTTCTCCTGTACCTACTTCCAACACAAAAAAACTCTAAACTTAAGCCCACCAAATTAGCAGCAGACAACCTCCCAAGTGAATATCTACAAATCGCAGCTGATGCTCTGACCTACCCAGTATCCATCTTGATTAACCGATCTCTGTCATTAAGTTACATTCCCACACTGTGGAAATTATCACATACAATTCCCCTCCACAAAAGCAGACCCTCCACAGAGCTAACCAATTACTGCCCCATAGCTATTCTCTCTTCACTCTCCAAAATACTAGAGAGATGCATACACTCTCAGGTCTCAGACTACCTCCTTACTAACAACCTCCTTTCCAATACTCAGCATGGTTTCCGACCAAACCATAGCACCACCACTGCCTTACTCTCCTTTACTAACACTATCCTTCAGCATAAAAACAATGGCTCTCTCTCCTCTGCTACTTTCCTAGACCTATCTAAAGCATGTGACATGGTCCCACACAAACAACTTATCTCTGTCCTCAATAACCTATCCTTCTCACAATCAGTCACCAAGCTGTTTCAGAGTTACCTGTCTGACCGCCAACAATCCGTTGTATGGCAGAATGACCTATCTCCCCAACTACCTGTCTCCATAGGGGTTCCCCAAGGATCCATCCTTGGACCCCTACTCTTCTCTGTTTTCACCAATAATCTAGCCTCTGCCACCAAACATGGCACACTCATACAATACACAAATGACTCAACCATCATCTGCTCAGCCCAGTCCCTACCCAAACTGCAAAAAGTCACACAGGAAGCCTTTTCCTCTGTTGAAACTTGGTTATCCGATGCCCAATTAATACTCAACCCAAACAAAACTAAACTACTCATCTTCCAACCCACCAAACATACTCAAAACAACTCTCACTTTAACATCACAGCAAAAGACAACACCACTATATACCCAACTGAACACACCAAATTGCTAGGAGTGGAAATAGACAAACTAAAATTTGACATTCGCATATCCATGACCATAAAAAAAGTCCACAAAAAACTAGGAGCATTATACAGAAATAAGCAACTTCTCACCAAAGCAGCAAAGATTTCAATAGCAAATTCCCACCTTATCTCCACCCTACTTTATGCCTCTCCAATATATACCAACCAAAGGCAATGCAATCTAAACAAGCTAGAGACCTGCTACAACAAAATCGCCAAATTCGCCACAGGGACATCCTACCGTAGTCACCACTCTCTCTTACTTGCTGAACTGAGCTGGCTTGAACTCCCTCATCTCCTTCAATGGTATCAACTCTCACTCGCCCACAAACTAGTAAACCATCCACTAAATGTCCCATCCCTCCAGAATCTACTCCAACCCTATCACACCACCAGACCACTAAGATCCAGCAAAAAAATCACTTGCAGATCACTAAAGCCAATAACTCTGCTGGTGAAGCACTATTCTCTTGCGCCATAGCCAAATTATGGAACTCCCTCCCACCCACAATTACCTCCATACCATCATGAACCCACTTCAAAACTTTACTAAAAGCGCACCTAAAAACATGCAGGCGATGCCCTTGCAACTCCCACTCTAATATCACCCACCCCATCCAACCATTACCTTTCTTTCCACTCCACTAACTACCTTGATTATAGCAAGCTCAGATGCTCATAAGCCTATTACTTATTATACAACAGGAACTTCTTATTGTAACATTTGTTAATGTCTGTTATGTACTTCACAGATAGATTCTAGTTGTCTACTGATGTACTATGATCTGTAAATATGTTGTAAGCAATTGCTATGTAAATTAGTAATCGCTACGTAATCCAATGTAACTACTGTCTGTTTATTTTAAACTGTGGAGCTTTTCTCCCCGGGTCTCCGCTGAAAATAAACCTACGTCCAGTCAGACACTCCCGGTCAATAAATTAATTAATATAGATACGATGCTACATGAAAAGTACGGAGAAGTCAGCATCTATAAAGTCAAGTACGCACTTGTAACTACTGGCAGGATACACACGTAACCATGGGCTATGGTCAGCTTACATGAAGCCATTTACATGAGCATATGTTACTCACACAAAGAAATAAAGCAAAATATGCAAATTCAGTGGAACTACATCATAATACCGCAACATAAGAAATATTATACTCACATGGTACACCAGCCAGCTCCG
This sequence comes from Protopterus annectens, assembly GCF_019279795.1. Classification (NCBI taxonomy): domain Eukaryota; kingdom Metazoa; phylum Chordata; order Ceratodontiformes; family Protopteridae; genus Protopterus; species Protopterus annectens. Next base: position 772,686,444 of record NC_056748.1, read on the forward strand.
TGTTGGAATAACCATGTCCTCCGCTCCCGAAAAGCCCCCCAAAGCCACTTCCTCTGGAACTCACAGAGCCACTATTATTATCCATATCATACACACAATTTCCAAAACCGGGATAACTCTTCAGACAGGATACCAACTTGTACCCTTCTTCTACAACTGACCTCTGCAGGATGTTTACTGCCGTAAATTGTCACACTTGTAGAAAAGGTGTTTACGACTATTTACGACAGTTCACAAAACAGATTCTTAAAAGTCATATACCCAAATAAGCATTTAGTTTAAGATAGCTGCTTCATAAGTAATTATAATAAATGTATCTCTTTCTCTCTGAGCTGATTTGCAAAACTGTTCAGCCACATATAAAAATCAGTCAATGATAATGATGATACTATTCCCCCAGTTGGCGAACTTTCAGGTAGCTAAAAGGTTGTAAACCAAAAGTTATACCCCGATCACCTTTGCACAAATAAATTGGACAGCACGTATTTCGCATCAGGTTTTATGTATTTATTAAACGAATCAGACAGGTATGACTTTGGAATTGCCCGTTTCACAGTCATCCTGTCAACCCCATTTTCTGATTGGGCATTTCTTCTCCCGTAAATTGGTTCTAGGAGGAAGAAACTGAACGTTGGCCACTAAGTGAAATGTAGTTCTGTGTTAAAAAAGACAGGTGGAAATAAGTCTCAGTGTTTACAGTTATTGTCTGAGAGTACATTGTAGTATTTATATTATAACAGTGGTTCCCTCGGTATGAGTAAAGTGTCCGGTAGTGATTCGGACTGTGGACCTCTTCGGAAGAAAGCGAAACTAGATTTGGAAAGTAGGGACAATTGTGGCCTCATAGCTGGTGGACCCATCAGATCTGCAAATAAGAAAGAACAAGGTAATCTGTACTGTTGTCCAGAGCAGTCATCTGGGCTTAACGCTTCCACCAGTATCTCTCGTGTAAGAAAAGGTATGTTGTTATGGGGGATCAGTGAGCGATTCTTGGTGCATTTTTGTTAGTCATCTTCAAAATTTCTCGAGTTTCAGTAAACATTCTTTTGAAAATTAAGTGGTGGTATACCTCTCAACTGCCCCTAATTTCGACTCAGATTTTATCCCTCTTAATCCCTTCTCAAATGGTGATTTTTGGAAAAAATGTGATGAATTATAAATAATAAATAATGACAATAATTATCAGTTAGAGACTTCATTTAATTCCAAAAATGTATATTCATTCACATTCTCTTATTAATATCTCAGGTTAATAGTAGTAATATTTTAAAAGAGTCCCTGATTATTTCTGGATTTGTCCCTGAGTTGTTGAGAGGTATGCTGTCAAGTGCACCCCGTTAGAAGGAACGTTCTGCATTTCAAACGTTAACATTGCATGTTCCATTTAAAAGGCTGCCACATTCATTTTTAAGACTTTTTGAAACAGATAACCTCTGTGAAAATACTGAATTATATTAATTTAATATAAGTTTTTATAAGTATGAAAAAAGTTATCAGTCATGCTGTGGTTTTCCAAGTTGAAGTTGTTAGGAAGTATTAGACATTTTGCTCATTTGCTCTACATTTTGAGAGGTAGTGTTTCACATTCTGGAGAAGAAATGTTGAGAGATGCAAGAAGCAGTGACTGTAAAAGCAAAAAGTTTCAGAATGCTTTTTGCTGGCAGTGTATTGCGGGAAAATTAAGGTTGTGAGATGCTAGGGAGAGACATCCTGTAGTATTCTGATAATTTTTAGACTGTCTTCTTGTAGAATCTGTGAATCAGGGCAAGTCACATCACTTAACCTGTCATTGATTTCTGGTTACCAAGTAAGAAATGAAGATTTCTGTACTAAGCATTTTTATTATTCTTGGATATTGATTTTAGTAATATATAATACAGGAACAGGGTGGAGGTGCTTTAAGTCAATATTCTTTATTACACCTGCTTTGTTTCAAAATACTTGCACACTACCAAACCAAATTAATTTTAGATATTTAAAGAGTTTGCATTTTGCATTACTGCTGGGTGAGCTGTTTTTCCTGAGTATAAGCTAATCAGTATATAGTTTGGAATAAATAGTCCATTTTTTAGTTTATTTTAGTGTTGCTAATTCTTGTGACTTGCACATACTGGTGTATCTCACATTAGCAACAAGAAATAAAACTGATCAAGAAAGATGTCTGAAGAATCTAAATATTGGAAAAGTGATTGCAGTATAAATCTAAAACAAATGGCTGCAGTATTTAAGATATGTGGTGCCTTTCAACCCCCCCCCCCCCCCATTCAAAGCTGGGAAGCCTTGTTCATTCACATCTTCAGTTCACACTTTGACTGTTTCTGGGTCCTTGCAGAACAAGACTGTCACAGTACTCAGTTGACAAGTCAGAGAAACTAATCCCAAGCAAGATACTGGTTCATCATGGGACAAGACTATGGTTATCATTACTAATATATTTTTGCCCGTAGGGGTTATACATCTTTGAAACTGAAGTCAGTTTTTTTTAAGTACTGATGGAACAAAAAAGTAATTTAATGGAAATCTGTATTTCATACGATAACGTTGGGCAGTAAACATGTAAAAGATCCGGTTATTGTTTTGTTTCAAGACCAAGTTAATGATATTGTTGAGAATGTTACTGAAATGAGAGGGTTAGCTGAAGATTTTATCCTTGCAAGACGTGTTGTGAGGTAGACTGGTTAGTGGTATAAAAATGATAATCAAATAAAGTTGAAGACTTTAAAAAAAAGTATTTGCAATAGCTCAAGTACAAAGTGACTCTACTAGCAATGCTACAACTCGGCACAGTAAACAAGGTTAGGTGAAGCTAATTTTGCAGAGCATAACCCATTACTTCTTACATTTAAAAACTGATTTGCCAGGCATATAACAATACATATGTCTCCAAAGCTGGTCTTGTTTAGGCTAATTTGATTACTGATTTGAATATTGTTTTTTTTTTGTTTTTTTTTTACTGATTCTTTGATACTCTTCTAACATTACATTTGGTACACATTGTGACATAGTGACCATGCCTGGTTGGCAACCAGGTGTGTTATCTGCTGCATACACAAGAATTTGAGATGGTGTTTCCCAAGTTACAGTTTAATGAAGGGACATATAGAGCATTCCATAATTCAGAAGGAAGCAGGTCTACTATGCAGCTAACAGAGAGTAGTTTTCCTTGAGTTGAGTATTAGGAGAGTTAATAGTGCAGAGAATTAGAGTCCAGATTCCTGTGCAGTGGACTAGAGGAGTCTCAACAAAGACATCTGGGTGGTGGTGAAATATAACTGCCAAATCAGAAGTAGCATTCTGGCATCAGTAAGGAGGACTATTTTGTTGTTTATTCCCAGACTGGATGGAGAAGGACTATTCTGACCTGTAGAAATTCCATTGTTACCATTAACCTAGAGTAACTGGAAGAAACTGCTTCAGCAGTGTGTTTGCATGCTATTGCCTCTAAGCTAGATAGACTGTTGGACTTTTATTCTGTGCACTTGTTAACTATCTGTAAATACTAATTTTGTTCTTGCATTATATTGTGGCACAAACCAGAGCCTTGAAACAAAGCTAATAGTGATGTAAACTGTGGTCTTGTTTGCACCCCCTGTATATAGGCAGAAGATATCATTACTGTTGATTTTTGTAAAATGAATCCAATTCTGGCTCCAGAGAATAATTTATTTTTAACATTAGTTTATCTCTGTTGCATTAGCCATTAGGTGCAAACTATGTACTACACACTATGCTAAATAAAAAGTAACCTGCATCGTCTACAGTGCTTAGACTCTCTCCTACAGCATGCACAGTAGCTAACATAGTACATAACTCATTTATCTCTTTTGTTAAGACATTAACACTTAAACCTTTCCTCGCTGTCTGCCAGGGGAGGATCCTATTGTGTCTGATGAAATGCAGGCAGTCTGATAGCAAGTATTACAACCATCCAGTCTAGTACCATGGCATTTCTAGGCACTGTAAGCAACAGGCTGAAAAAATTGTTTATAGTTTCCCAAAGGAACCCTTCACAACTGTGTCCTTATCACTGTTGTCTAAGTCTTGAAAGAGAGAAACAGTGTGAACGTGCCTCGTTCATGTACAGAAGATGTTTGGAGCAATGCCTCTTTCTCTGGTGCAAACAGTATTTTGTAGTGCATATGTCTCAAGTAAATTTAAATGTCTCAACCAAGTATTTTATGCGTCAGTGCTGCACAAAAGCTTGTCTAGTAAGTTTGCTTTATCAGCAGATCATAGTCTAAGCTTTGTAAATTGTTGCAGGCTGTGACTGAAATTAGTCATCTGTGACTAGTGTTGTACACTGGTAGATAAATAAATTGGTCTCCATTTTTGCAGCAGGCCTTTTTTAGGTAATCTCCTTGCACTAATTGCATGGTGTTTTATGCTGGTGAAATGGCTCACAGAAGTGCTACAACTTTGCATAAGCATGTAATAAAAGATTTTTAGTGAAAGGTAGAGAAGCATAGTTCTGATGTAGCAATCCATACACAGGCATGATTTTCAAAAGGAACAGTGATTACAGTTTATAGAACAGTGATAAAATGAAAAATGCATTTTGAAAAACATTCAAATTGACTGAAGAATTGAAAACCACTCACAGAAATGTGATGGATTTGTGTAAGTACATAAGGGAAGTTTTTAGAAGAAAGGGGAGAGATACTGAAATTTGATTTAGTAGTCCATACCTCGCACAGAATTTCAAAAAAAGATTCACAAACCAAACCCGGATTAACCGCATGAAAGTAAGTAACTCTAGAAGTCACTACTCATTGTGTAGTCTGGAATGAGTGGACATCACAGATGTCCCTGTTATGTATGCAGTAAAAGTGTTGCATGTAGAAGATGTAGGCACAGGCTGCATTGTCACTGTCTTCAATAGTTTAGAAAGTCAGAATTTGAGAAATGTAAGCTTACCCTGAAAAATATGTAGAGGATACATATGATCATAGGAGGTTACTAGGCTATCGACCTGGAGGTCATTTCAAGCCTATCCCTTTCATCCCAGTGTAATACCATAGATACTCTTGTCCAGTGGTGCACAACCTTTTTGTGGGCAGGGCCACTACATGAATTCTTAATGCATCTGTGGGCCACCTCAAAACATAGTAAGTCGTTACGAGTTAACAAGAGGTACAAGTGACAGGCATTTTTTCTTAAGACAGCAGTCATGAAATTGCCTGTTTTTCTACATCAATTTTGCATTTAACTTTGTTCTGGCTTGCAGCCATGACTTATTACAAACTCTTGCAGAAAGTTGCAACTGTTTACAGACTATAAGGTATAAACGAGAAAGAATAGTTACTTCCGTGGCTAAAATTAGAGGTGTACGCAACTACAGTCAATTAGGTAAGCAAGCGCGTGCTGGAAAGTTTGCATGACTGGAGTAAGGCATAGTATTTTTTCACTTTTTATTAACATTTTTTGGTTGCTGTCTGGGGGCCGGATGGCATTGCATGGTGAGCCAGATTTGGCCCCTGGGCCGGGTGTTGTGTACCACTGCTCTAGTCAATACCTAGGATTGTATTTAGTAATGACTGCCCATTTCCAGGAGGGCTGTGGGTGCTATCCCCAGTAAGAATTTATGGTGCCCCATCCACTTGTCCAGGTTCCATTTGAATAGTGTCATAGAGATGCTTTGCTTCACGTGAATTGGGAACCTATTCCAAAGATGCGTCTGTCGCTGGGAGACAAATCTGTCCCTCCAGCACATCCTTTGCAAGTCGCAGGCCATATTTGGGTCCATGGAATGGGTAACTCTTGTCCTGTTTGATTTACAGATGTGCAACAAATTCATTAGGTTTGGGTCAGAGATTGCTATGCCACCTATCCATTTTTTTTCCGGAGTATCTGGAAATCAAACTGATTGTCCAGTAGTCTGGAAAACACTGTACAAACACCAGTATTCTATTTCAAGAAAGGAAACAAACTATTAGAATTTGTAAAATCAGTGGATTTACAATGTTTTTTTTAAGAAAAGCATAGTAAATCAGCACAAAGCAGACATCAGGAATGGAAAAAGAGGGTGTTCCTATTAGATGACTTCACAATAACGTCAGAAAATAGGCAGAACTTGGAGGGGAGAGGGGGTGGAAGTGGGTGGGGTTATGGGTGATGCGAGGGGTGTGGCCTTGGTCCAGTTTTAGCCCCAACAAAAGGTGGCAACCCTATAAAAAACAGAAAAAAAGGAAGGCAGGATCGAGCAAACATTAGTTAACAGCAAAAACAACAAAATCCAAAAGGAAAAAAGCCAAACCAGCAAAGTCAGGAAGCAAATTTAATATCCAACAAAATCCCAAAGGTAAAAGCAAGCAAAGCTTTCAGGTTACAAGAACCCTTATTCAGTGGAATGAATAAAAACAATTTTAAACACTCAACTCTTTTATATAAAACACATGACACAGTCATCCTGTCAAAATAAAACATTTAATTAAGACATTAATTGAATTAAATAAGTAATGAGAAGAAAAAAGTAAAAAAAACAGCTTTTTACAAGCATTGAATGGGAATTGCACCCAAATGTCATGCATGGCAGGTAAAAGTTCTACCACCACTATTTAACATGATAGTATTACTTTGTATTCTCATCTGCTTTTCCTTTAGAACAGGTTTAATACTAATTGCCGCATTAAGCCCTGGATCCTTATCTGCATTAAGCTTCAAGATCCATCTGTATTCTAAAATTTCAACCTATTTTTAAAATCATCACCCCTAACATTCGGATACACTACTTGAACAACCCTAAATCCAAAAGTAGTGGTAGAACATTTGCATGCCATGCAGGAGATTTGAGTTTGATTCCCAGTCAATGCTTATAGGAAGCTGTTTTTTACTTTTTTCTTCTCATTACTTACGTAATTCAATTAATGTCTTAATTAATGTTTTATTTTTATAGGATGGTTATGTCATGTGTTTTATATAAAAGAGTTGAGTGTTTAATTGTTTTTATTCATTGCACTGAAGAAGGGTTGTTCTAACCTAAAAGCTTTGCGTGCTTCTACCTTTGTGATTTTGTTGGATATTAAATTTGCTTCCTGACTTCGCTGGTTTAACTTTTTTCCTTTTGAACCCTATATGTAAGCAAGGCATAAGTCTCCCCTAAGAAGTCTATACGATACTGAGTATAGTGACAGGGACTTTAGTCAGTCTGTGTACATGTGCTGTCCCTTGATCTTCCTAGTCAGAAACCTCTGAGGTCTCTCCATTTGTTGCAGGTGCTTTGTACAGTACATGCCGATAGGGGCGTTATACTCCATTATGGGCCTGATTAGTGATGAGTATAGAGGGATTATAACCTCCTTCGCTCTAGAGGCGATGCCTTTGCTAATCAAGTATGCTACTTAGGAAGCCTTCCTTACTACAGTAGATACATGGTGGTCAAAGTTAAGGTCTCAGTGTTCTTGTGTTGCCAGATCACTTACCACTTCGTAGGTGCATAGGGTATTGTTCTTAATTTGATAGTGTGAAGGGACATTTTATTTTACTGAAGGGAACGATGATGCATTTCTTTGCATTCAGTTTGAGACTGTGACCAAGACACCAGTCACTGATCCGTGTAAGACTTTCATGAAGTATACTGATATAATTTGGGGATTCAGTAATTGCACCCAGTTTTCAGTCTTCCACAGACTTGGTCAGCCACAGTGCCTTAGTTTTTGCCTGAACTACTGAGAAGTATGTAACAAACAGTAGGGGCCTAGCACTGACCCTGGTGTCACCCCGCTGGTGACAGGTCTGTTGGTCAATGTGGAGTCACCCATTTTGATAGTGTGTGGCCGGTTTGTGAACCAGTTGGCCACCCATCTTACAACAAAGGGGTTCACATTCATTTTGCTAAATTTATTGGTAATGCCCGAGTGTGGGATTGTGTCAGAGGTGTTTTCCAAGTCGAGGTATGCTGTGTGCACAGATCTGCCCTGGTCATATTTTCGAAGAAATCCACCAGGTTTAACAGGCAGGGCCTACCTTGACGAAGGCAAATTGGGTTGGATCCAGGGTTTGGAGGTCACATGTGTCTTTATTTATGAGGTCCATGATGATACGTTCCATAGCTGAGGCTAGTCAGACTTATGGGTCTATAATTCCCTGGGTCTGTTGCTAAGCCACCTTTGTGGAGGGGAGTAACTGTTGCTGTTCTCATTCCACAGGAACAAAGCCTGTGGTTTAGGTTGTTATTGAATGGGGTACTTAATGGTGATGCTAGTTCATGTTTTAGTTTGTTTAGAAGACAGCCTGGGATGCCTTCTGGTCCCATAGAGGCTGTATTTATTACATTAGACAAGGCTTTAATGACCTGTTGTTGGGATATGTGGGGTGGGAGGTTGAGGATAAGGTTTGTGATAAGTTTGGAGGGGATAAGGAAGTGAAATTTTTGTTGTCTGTCCACTAGCAGGTTTGCTATCTCTGTGAGATCAGTGTGTGTGATACCGTTAGTCACTAGTTTGGCACATGCTTGGGTCCTACCTTTTAGGCTACGTATGTAGCTGTAAAAGGCCTTAAGGGTTTCCTTGGCTGTGATTGCTAAATTTTTCTCAAAGTTACCCTAAGAGGATTTGACATGTCTTATTTGCCTGTTGAGGCTGAGCAGGGTGCCTTTCCATTGTTGAGGCCTCACCTTGGTTTTCTTAGACAGCAACTTTTTGCATTTATTGTAAAGTTTGTTAAGCTGCACAAATAGCAGTTGCCTTCATGACAAAATAAAGAATATACCTTTGGATGTTACTTCTGGGTCTTGTTGAAACCTTCTGGTGAGGTTGTTGCAGGAGGTGAATAGAGGCTAGAATTCTGTAAATTGGTCTCATGAGGCTAAACAAAAGGCTAATGTTTGTTTTACATAAATTCACACTACTGTGCGTCAAACTGTGCACATTGAACAGATCTTTTCCAAAGATACTTATGAGTAACAGCATTCTTCAAGGTTTCTTTTCGAAATAAAGTTAGTCCCTTATGCTTTGAAGTTGAGTTAAACCACTTCTTACAAAACAGCTGAACTTGTGAAGTTTTCACTGTAGGCTGCACCCTACTCTTTATAGTGAGATTAGATGATTCCATAAAACTCTTGGTGATCGTAGCCTTTCATGAATGTTGTTATATTTAGAACAGTAACTTGTCCCTAATGTGGGCAATTTGTGTGCAGCATAAGTTGGTGTTTTTTTTTTCTAACACCTTTATTAAATTTATCACTTAAGACATAAGCAAACATACATTTAACAGAAAAGAAAACCATTTTGACATTTTTCAATTTAAATGCAATGTATATTGCACATATTTTTCTTTGCTACTGTCATCAGTCCAACATTAAAAAAAAAAAATAACTGAATTCCTGCCTTCCCTTAAACCTCACTCCTCCTTCTCCAGAACATTATTATGTATGTATTGTTCCTACAATTTCCATTTATTTCTATGTAATTTTCTCCTTCCCTTAGCCAAAGTTGCATCTTCCAGTTATTTTATCTTTTCTATAATATTCAGTACTTCAAGTAGAGTTGGTCTAGACTTTGCTTTCCATTTTTTAGTATTTGCTTTTTTGGCAGCTAACCGAATTAAACTTAATAATGCCTTACTATATCTAGGCAGTTCAGATCCTGTATCCCAGCTCAAAAGAATAATTTCCTTACTTACAGCCATTTGCTCACCCAATATTTCTGATAGAGTACTCTATAGGGAATTTTTTTAATTCTGCCAACTCGTTACACTCCCAAAACATATGTTCCCAGGTACCTGTTTCTTCTCCATCACACCTGCAACACATCTACGTGAGGAATTTGTTTGAAGACTTCTTGGGGTATAAAAATATCCATGCAAACACTTCCAAGCAAATATTCTAAACCTTCTGGACTTGGTTGCATACTTGGGAGCCATGCTTATGTCTTCCCATTGTCTTCTTGTAAATTGCTTTTCCATTCTCTGTCTTCCCAGTCTTTTCTACTCTCCTCTGACTGATTCTTATAGTTATCCTGTATATTTTATATGCCCTACTAATTATCCCTTTTGTAACAGCTGCATCTGTTCTAGATTCGACTAAAAACTCTACCAGAGCAGGTCTTTCACTTAAAACTCCCATGTCCCTTTCTCTTTGCTTGTACTCTGAGAGCAAGCCCTAGTAGGGGAGGCAACCTCTAGCCTGCAATACAAATGTCTTCTTTGCCTCATCCCACTCTATTACCTTTCCTATTTGAATTATTTGCTGCCGATATTTTGAGTCCTTGTCCAGTTTTCTCCAGTAAATTCCAGCCCCCTCTTACCTATTTTCTGTACCCCTGCTTGCAGTCATCCCTATTGGCAAAACCTCTTTTCTCCAATCTTGTATTGGCGTAGTTCTTAGAATAATTTGTGCTAATTTATGAATCTAATATTCTGTATGGTTGTTATTATTCTGTTTAAAGATCTGCATCAAAAATCCCACTTTCTTTCTATTTCTTGAACTTTCCCCCTTGCTTCATTATCACCCCTTTCTACTTTGAATAAAAACCTTTTGCTTGTGTTTATGTATACAAGCCTTAATTGTGTAGCTCTAAAATATCATTTCAAATCAGGTAAATGTAAACTACCTTGTCCTTTTGGAAGGATCAGCTTATCCCACTTAACCCTTGCCCTCCTTCCCTCCCAGATAAATTACTTCAGTTCTTTTTTATTTATTGTCCACTGCTTCTTCTTGGGTTGATACAAGTATGTCTGACCTGTATACAAGACTAAAGCGGCTTAAAACATTTTCACTGCTTGTATCTTAATGTCCATATCCATAAATAAAAGCTAGTTTCTCAATTTTTGTATTCTCTTTTGTTTAGTCTCTTCCCAGCTATCCTTACTTCTGTTATGTCAGCTATTTTAAATCCATACTCCTAAATATGTCATCTTATCATGGCCCCATAAATATAGTTATTGCTGAACCAGTTCATGTGTGGGTGCATGATTTACTGCTATAGCCTTTGTTTTGTCTTCATTAATTTTATATCATGAAAAGACTTGAAACTGCTTAAAAATGCTTCACAACGCTGAAATGCCCTTTTCTGATTTTTTCAGGTACAAAATAATATCATCTGCAAGTAAAGCCACCTTTTTTTGATTACAATAATAATTATATCCTTGTATTTCTGAGTCCGTTATTTTCTTTGCCAGTGGTTCTAAATGTAAAGGAAATAAAGGGGAAATAGAACACCTCTGCCTGGTTCCTCTGTTGAAACATAGCTTATCTGAGAGGAACACACAAACTTTAATTCTCATCTCTGAACCTTCATGTAGCCTTCTAATTAACTTGATTATTGTATCAGAGAATGAAATTGCCTCTAATGCCTTACTCATAAAATCACAGTTTACTCTGAAATGTTTTATCTGCATCAAGACCCACCAACAACAGAGGCGTATTCTTACATTCTGCTTCCCAGTGCATTCATTGTCCTAGTAATGTTGTCAAATGCTTACCTCCCCTCCACAAAACCACACCACACTAATCCATATCAGTCAATTTTGGTAGTACCTTTGCCTTTCATTTAGCTAGTATGGACATAAAAACTTTATAAGTTTAGTTTAAAATTGAAATGGGTCTATATGTAGATGTGTCTGAAGGGTCTTTGCCATGTTTAAGTAACACGGCCACCACAGCTTTCTTCCAAGATGTTTCTGCTTATCCTCCTTTTAAAATACTGTTGAACAAAATCTTCCAGATCTTTATAGCTTTCTTCCCTCCTAATTTCCAAACTTCCACAGAAATGCTATCTCTTCCTGGAGACTTTCCTGAGCATTAGTCGGTGTTAAGCAGTTTTTAAAGGTAGACATGAGCCATGCATTGCAGCAAAATATGTTAAAGATTCAATCACATAACAGTAAATATTTATAAAGGTGTGTTCACATCTGACTGCCTTTTAGGATATTTTCCTTACCTAATGACATTCCTAGATAGTAAGCTAGACCATAGCAAGTATAAGGACTTAAAATGCTGAGAAGAAATTGTAAATTAGCAACCAAGATGCAAAGGTTACCTACCTACAGCATAAGCAAGAACTTTATGTAGGTCAACAAGAGTTAATGTAGAACATCAAGACAGTATACAACATACATTTAAATTGTCCACATTTTTACAAATCTTAATATACCCACAACCAATAACAGTTTGATTAAAATACATATTGCAAGTGTTAAAACCCCAGCCACAATAAGTAATGCATTCAAACACAATTAGTATCAGCTTCATTAACTTTTCATTCTGTTCAAATTTCATTTTGAAGCAGAATTAGCCGAGACAGTAACATGTCTCTGAACATATATGCTGCGGAAACATATGGCTGTAACTGAAATTCATCTGTTATCTCTAAACTGCTGACACATGTATTAATCTATCCCACTCCACAGCTTTAGTAGAATTGGCCTTCAGAAATGCAAAAGTCATCCTCGTTTCCAGGGAAAGGAGCCCTCTGGCCTACAAGACTTCTGGCCAGTGTGAGATATAAGGCCCTAGACTGTGTCTTGACATCTGTAAAATACTGAGGCATGCAGCTGTTGCTACCTCACATGAGATTGATTAGGAGTGTACACGTGGGTATTTTTTTTTAATTACCGCCAAGATTTTTTTGTAATTGAGGTCTGTACTTCTTAGCAAAACATTGATATTCAATGAGGATCCTCAAAAGCTGAGCTTTAGTGTTACCTTATATCACAAGCATAGTTTTTAAATGTCAAGAACGCAAAAATAGATTATGCTTATACATAAAATAAAAATAATTGCATTAGGACTTGTGAAATCAAAATGATGGTAAAGATTTATAGAAGTAGCTGAAATAATTGCAATAAGAATTAAATGCAGTAATAGCTTCAAATCTCTCTTGGTCTGAGGCCAAATTAATTAATGGTCATATTTTCAGAGTAGACCCAAATGTTGTCAGAATTCTTAGCATCAGTAATTCAAGTACAGACATAACCTTCTCAGATTCAAGCCTAAAGCATTGATTACAAAGTAATTAATGACAGCAGGCTATTTTAAAACCTTTTTGGATTTGCTTTCAAACTTGCATAACTGTACTAGTACTACTCCTCAGGAATCTGACATTCAGAGTCTTTAAACCTATGTCAGCTATTTCTAGTAAAGTTGGTCTAGAGTTTTATTTCCTTTTTACTTTACTATGTGCATGCAATTCTAATTCTGTATTGTAGCTCAAAAAATTATCTCCCCAGTGAATCCGATCTGCTCCCCCAGCATCTCAGACAGAGCAGTCTGAAGGGAATCCCTAAAGTCTGCTAGGTCATGACACTCTTCAAGAAATATGTTCCCGGCCACCTCTTTCTTGCCCGTTGCACCTCCAACATTTGCTGTCCACCTGAGGAAAAATTCTTTGGAGTCTACTTTGGGTATAAAAATACTTACGTAAACACTTCCAAGCAAGTATCCTAAATCTTCTAGACTTTGTTGCGTATTTGGGAGACATACTTATATCCCCCATTGTTTGTTTGTGAATTGCTTATCCAGTCTCTTCCCAATCCTTTCTAAGCTCCTCTTATTGATTCTTACAATTATCATGCAATATTTTATATACTTCACTAATTATTCATTTTTTAATGGCAGCTTCTGTTCTAGATGTTATTAAAAACTCTGCCAGTGTTTTTCTTTAATTTAGGAGCCCCCTATTTCTTTCTCTTTGCCTGTACCCTGATATCAATCCTTGATAGGGAATGCAATCTTTAACCTGCAGTACAAATAAATTCTTGGCCTCTTCCATTCTATTACCTTTCCCTTTCTAGTTATTTGCTACCAGTACCTTGGTTTCTTTGCCGTTTTTCTCCAGTAAATTCCAGCCCCGTCTTGCCTGTTATCTGTATCCCTAACCACAGTCATCCCTATTGGCAGAATCTGTTTTCTTTATTCTCGTGCTGGTTTAGTTCTTAGAATACTCCTTCCTATTTTATGAATATAATACTCTGTATGATTTTTTTGTTCTCTTTAAGAGTCTGCATGTCTGACTTCTCTCTCTAGATAAATTTAAAGGCTTTGTTTAGTCCGTGGCATTTCAGTAGTTCAAAGGTTGCTCCTTTCTTGTTTTTGAAAGAGTAATTACTAACTCATAAACCAGTTGGGTGTACACTAAATTGATACTGGATTTAGATTGTTCTAGACAAAGTTGTTTAAGTTTTTAACCAGTGCTTCAGTCTTTTGATGCACTTGTATGTTATGATGGCAACACACTTATTTTTAGAATCACCTGATACATATACACATGGTGTTAGTGCATTATTTTTACAATAAATGCCAACTGGATCAGATAATTGTTGGTTTACCAGCAAAATATACATTGGATGTATATGTTTAAAATAAATAAATAAAAACAATATATGCATTGTATGTGATGTGTTATGTCAAGTGTGTTTGTGTGGTTAATAACTGTTGAGTTGACCACATATGATTGACTTAGCAGCTGATTGATAGGTGTGTGAAATTGCATAATTCCTGGGGTTGGAGCATATACTCTTATCCCATGTTGGTGCTGTGTCAAATTTAGTATATATATATAAGTAGCGGGGGTGTGCTTTTTTATTTGTTTTTTAAGTTGTAAATTTTGCAAGCACTGAGGCTGTTTCTTGGCGCATGCATATGTTCGCCTTTTCAGTGCTTTGACATTGACATTTTGCTAGTGTGGACTGTATTAACTTACAGATAGTACACCCATATGACTCTCTCAGAGTTAGATGGTCTTTGTAAGTCTAGTACTGTTGTCTCTCCAAACAGGAGTTGTACATATTAATTTGAGATGAATTTCTTGGCATCCATATCTCGGGCACATAAAAAGCCATTTATGATTCGCGACTCAGTCATTATCCTCTGTGGGGTGGCTGAGCATAAATTCTGATATTGAGAAGAAAATGGCACTCTGAGCTGTGTGTATGGAACATAGGAAGCATCACTGCTCTGTTGGCATGGGGAAACTATAAAACAGTCTTCTCATAAATTGTATGGTGCTCCATTTCTTGTAAAAATGTTTTATGTTCATTTGTTCATTTGTGCATTCATA